>NW_027514305.1:0-81127 GCF_048772815.1 Callospermophilus lateralis
CTGATCATTACCACCAAGAATCATCAAGATTGGGTGAAAAAAATATTAGCTGGAATATTTTAAACTCGTTTATTTCTTAGAAGCTTGGCAACCCCTCTCAATGAAAGTGCTTCTCCACAGCCTGTGCCTAGGGCTACTTGAAGAGGAAACAAACCATAGAGACAAAACTGAGAACTCCTTTATTTTGTCAAGTTTCAAAGAGCTACTACAAACCATTTTGGATTTAGAGTTCTAAATTCATGTATCTATATATAAGAGATTAGAGTGAAACCTAAATATAAAAACTGCTACTGTAGACGAACGCTTCAACCTAGAAGAACACAATTTGGTGAGCCAAGTGGGATTTGTGTACTGATCATTACCACCACGTATCATCAAGATATCGTGAAAAAATATTTGCTGGTATTTCGGAAACTCGTTATTTTTTAGAAGCTTGGCAACCCCTCTCAATGAAAGTGCTTTTCCACAGTCTGTGCCTAGGGCTACTTGAAGAGGAAACAAACCATAGAGACAAAACTGAGATCTCCCTTTATTTTGTCAAGTTTCAAAGAGCTACTGCAAACCATGTTGGATTCAGGGTTCCAAATTCATCTATCTATATAGGGGAGAACAGAGGGAAACCTAAATATAAAAACTGCTACTGTAGACGAACGCTTCAACCTAGAAGTACACAATTTGGTGAGCCAAGTGGGATTTGTGTACTGATCATTACCACCAAGTATTATCAAGTTTGGGAGAAAAAATATTTCCTGGTGTTTAGGAAACTCGTTATTTCTTAGAAGATTGGCAACCCCTCTCAATGAAAGTGCTTTTCCACAGTCTGTGCCTATGGCTACTTGAAGAGGAAAAAAACCATAGAGACAAAACTGAGAACTCCTTTGTTTTGTCAAGTTTCAAAAAGCTACATCAAAACCATATTTGATTTAGAGTTCAAAATTCATCTATCTGTATAGGAGAGATGAGAGTGAAACCTAAATATAAAAACTACTACTGTAAACGAACGCTACAACCTAGAAGAACACAATTTGTTGAGCCAAGTGGGATTTGTGTACTGATCATTACCACCACGTATCATCAAGATATCGTGAAAAAATATTTGCTGGTATTTCGGAAACTCGTTATTTCTTAGAAGCTTGGCAACCCCTCTCAATGAAACTGCTTTTCCACAGACTGTGCCTAGCCTAGGGCTACTTGAAGAGGAAACAAACCATAGAGAATAAACTGAGAACTCCTTTATTTTCTCAAGTTTCAAAGAGCTACTACAAACCATGTTGGATTTGGAGTTCCAAATTCATCTAACTATATAGGAGAGAACAGAATGAAACATAAATATAAAAACTGCTACTGTAGACGAACGCTTCAACCTAGAAGTACACAATTTGGTGAGCCAAGTGGGATTTGTGTACTAATCATTACCACCAAGTATTATCAAGATTGGGAGAAAAAATATTTCCTGGTGTTTCGGAAACTCGTTATTTCTTAGAAGATTGGCAACCCCTCTCAATGAAAGTGCTTTTCCTCAGTCTGTGCCTAGGGCTACTTGAAGAGGAAATAAACCATAGAGACAAAACTGAGATCTCCTTTATATTGCCAAGTTTCAAAGAGCTACTACAAACCATTTTGGATTTAGAGTTCCAAATTCATGTATCTATATAGGAGAGATGAGAGTGAAACCTCAAAATAAAAACTGCTACTGTAGACGAACGCTACAACCTAGAAGAACACAATTTGGTGAGCCAAGTGGGATTTGTGTACTTATCATTACCACCACGTATCATCAAGATTGCGTGAACAAATATTTGCTGGTATTTCGGAAACTCGTTATTTCTTAGAAGCTTGGCAACCCCTCTCAATGAAAGTGCTTTTCCACAGTCTGTGCCTAGGGCTACATGAAGAGGAAACAAACCATAGAGACAAAACTGAGAACTCCTTTATTTTTTCAAGTTTCAAAGAGCTACTACAAACAATGTTGGATTTCGAGTTCCAAATTCATCTATCTATATAGGAGAGAACAGAGTGAAACCTAAATATAAAAACTGCTACTGTAGACAAACGCTTCAACCTAGAAGAACACAATTTGGTGAGCCAAGTGGCATTTGTGTATTGATCATTACCACCACGTATCATCAAGATATCGTGAAAAAATATTTGCTGGTATTTCGGAAACTCGTTATTTCTTAGAAGCTTGGCAACCCCTCTCAATGAAAGTGCTTTTCCACAGACTGTGCCTAGGGCTTTTTGAAGAGGAAACAAACCATAGAGACTAAACTGAGAACTCCTTTATTTTCTCAAGTTTCAAAGAGCTACTACAACAATGTTGGATTTCCAGTTCCAAATTCATCTATCTATATAGGAGAGAACAGAGTGAAACCTAATATAAAATTGCTACTGTAGACGAACGCTTCAACCTAGAAGAAAACAATTTGGTGAGCCAAGTATGATTTGTGTACTGATCATTACCACCAAGAATCATCAAGATTGGGTGAAAAAATATTAGCTGGTATTTTGGAAACTCGTTATTTCTTAGAAGCTTGGCAACCATTCTCAATGAAAGTGCTTTTCCACAATCTGTGCCTAGGGCTACTTGAAGAAGAAACAAACCATAGAGACAAAACTGAGAACTCCTTTATTTTGTCAAGTTTCAAAGAGCTACTACAAACAATTTTGGATTTCGAGTTCCAAATTCATCTATCTATATAGGAGAGAACAGAGTGAAACCTAAATATAAAAACTGCTACTGTAGACGAACGCTTCAACCTAGAAGAACACAATTTGGTGAGCCAAGTGGGATTTGTGTATTGATCATTACCACCACGTATCATCAAGATATCGTGAAAAAATATTTGCTGGTATTTCGGAAACTCGTTATTTCTTAGAAGCTTTGGCAACCCCTCTCAATGAAAGTGCTTTTCCACAGACTGTGCCTAGGGCTTCTTTGAAGAGGAAACAAACCATAGAGACTAAACTGAGAACTCCTTTATTTTCTCAAGTTTCAAAGAGCTACTACAAACAATGTTGGATTTCGAGTTCCAAATTCATCTATCTATATAGGAGAGAACAGAGTGAAACCTAAATATAAAATTGCTACTGTAGACGAACGCTTCAACCTAGAAGAACACAATTTGGTGAGCCAAGTATGATTTGTGTACTGATCATTACCACCAAGTATCATCAAGATTGGGTGAAAAATATTAGCTGGTATTTTGGAAACTCGTTATTTCTTAGAAGCTTGGCAACCATTCTCAATGAAAGTGCTTTTCCACAATCTGTGCCTAGGGCTACTTGAAGAGAAACAAACCATAGAGACAAAACTGAGAACTCCTTTATTTTGTCAAGTTTCAAAGAGCTACTAAAAACAATGTTGGATTTCGAGTTCCAAATTCATCTATCTATATAGGAGAGAACAGAGTGAAACCTAAATATAAAAACTGTTACTGGAGACGAACGCTTCAACCTAGAAGAACACAATTTGGTGAGCCAAGTGGGATTTGTGTACTGATCATTACCACCAAGAATCATCAAGATTGGGTGAAAAAATATTAGCTGGAAAATTTTAAACTCGTTATTTCTTAGAAGCTTGGCACCCCTCTCAATGAAAGTGCTTCTCCACAGTCTGTGCCTAGGGCTACTTGAAGAGGAAACAAACCATAGAGACAAAACTGAGAACTCCTTTATTTTGTCAAGTTTCAAAGAGCTACTACAAACCATTTTGGATTTAGAGTTCTAAATTCATGTATCTATATATAAGAGATTAGAGTGAAACCTAAATATAAAAACTGCTACTGTAGACGAACGCTTCAACCTAGAAGAACACAATTTGGTGAGCCAAGTGGGATTTGTGTACTGATCATTACCACCACGTATCATCAAGATATCGTGAAAAAATATTTGCTGGTATTTCGGAAACTCGTTATTTTTTAGAAGCTTGGCAACCCCTCTCAATGAAAGTGCTTTTCCACAGTCTGTGCCTAGGGCTACTTGAAGAGGAAACAAACCATAGAGACAAAACTGAGATCTCCTTTATTTTGTCAAGTTTCAAAGAGCTACTGCAAACCATGTTGGATTTAGGGTTCCAAATTCATCTATCTATATAGGGGAGATCAGAGGGAAACCTAAATATAAAAACTGCTACTGTAGACGAACGCTTCAACCTAGAAGTACACAATTTGGTGAGCCAAGTGGGATTTTTGTACTGATCATTACCACCAAGTATTATCAAGTTTGGGAGAAAAAATATTTCCTGGTGTTTAGGAAACTCGTTATTTCTTAGAAGCTTGGCAACCCCTCTCAATGAAAGTGCTTTTCCAAAGTCTGTGCCTATGGCTACTTGAAGAGGAAAAAAACCATAGAGACAAACTGAGAACTCCTTTGTTTTGTCAAGTTTCAAAAAGCTACATCAAACCATATTTGATTTAGAGTTCAAAATTCATCTATCTGTATAGGAGAGATGAGAGTGAAACCTAAATATAAAAACTGCTCTTGTAAACGAACGCTACAACCTAGAAGAACACAATTTGGTGAGCCAAGTGGGATTTGTTTACTGATCATTACCACCACGTATCATCAAGATATCGTGAAAAAATATTTGCTGGTATTTCGGAAACTCGTTATTTCTTAGAAGCTTGGCAACCCCTCTCAATGAAACTGCTTTTCCACAGACTGTGCCTAGGGCTACTTGAAGAGGAAACAAACCATAGAGAATAAACTGAGAACTCCTTTATTTTCTCAAGTTTCAAAGAGCTACTACAAACCATGTTGTATTTGGAGTTCCAAATTCATCTAACTATATAGGAGAGAACAGAATGAAACATAATTATAAAAACTGCTACTGTAGACGAACGCTTCAACCTAGAAGTACACAATTTGGTGAGCCAAGTGGGATTTGTATACTAATCATTACCACCAAGTATTATCAAGATTGGGAGAAAAAATATTTCCTGGTGTTTCGGAAACTCGTTATTTCTTAGAAGCTTGGCAACCCCTCTCAATGAAAGTGCTTTTCCTAAGTCAGTGCCTAGGGCTACTTGAAGAGGAAATAAACCATAGAGACAAAACTGAGATCTCCTTTATATTGTCAAGTTTCAAAGAGCTACTACAAACCATTTTGGATTTAGAGTTCCAAATTCATGTATCTATATAGGAGAGATGAGAGTGAAACCTCAATATAAAAACTGCTACTGTAGACGAAAGCTACAACCTAGAAGAACACAATTTGGTGAGCCAAGTGGGATTTGTGTACTTATCATTACCACCACGTATCATCAAGATTGCGTGAACAAATATTTGCTGGTATTTCGGAAACTCGTTATTTCTTAGAAGCTTGGCAACCCCTCTCAATGAAAGTGCTTTTCCACAGTCTGTGCCTAGGCCTACTTGAAGAGGAAACAAACCATAGAGACAAAACTGAGAACTCCTTTATTTTGTCAAGTTTCAAAGAGCTACTACAAACAATGTTGGATTTCGAGTTCCAAATTCATCTATCTATATAGGAGAGAACAGAGTGAAACCTAAATATAAAAACTGCTACTGTAGACAAACGCTTCAACCTAGAAGAACACAATTTGGTGAGCCAAGTGGGATTTGTGTATTGATCATTACCACCACGTATCATCAAGATATCGTGAAATAATATTTGCTGGTATTTCGGAAACTCGTTATTTCTTAGAAGCTTGGCAACCCCTCTCAATGAAAGTGCTTTCCACAGACTGTGCCTAGGGCTCTTTGAAGAGGAAACAAACCATAGAGACTAAACTGAGAACTCCTTTATTTTCTCAAGTTTCAAAGAGCTACTACAAACAATGTTGGATTTCCAGTTCCAAATTCATCTATCTATATAGAAGAGAACAGAGTGAAACCTAAATATAAAAACTGCTACTGTAGACGAACGCTACAACCTAGAAGAACACAATTTGGTGAGCCAAGTGTGATTTGTGTACTGATCATTACCACCAAGAATCATCAAGATTGGGTTGAAAAATATTAGCTGGTATTTTGGAAACTCGTTATTTCTTAGAAGCTTGGCAACCCCTCTCAATGAAAGTGCTTTTCCACAATCTGTGCCTAGGGCTACTTGAAGAGGAAACGAACCATAGAGACAAAAATGAGATCTCCTTTATTTTCTCAAGTTTCAAAGAGCTACTACAAACCATGTTGGATTTAGAGTTCCAAATTCATCTATCTATATAGGAGAGATGAGAGTGAAACCTAAATATAAAAACTGCTACTGTAGACGAACGCTTCAACCTAGAAGTACACAATTTGGTGAGCCAAGTGGGATTTGTGTACTGATCATTACCACCAAGTATTATCAAGATTGGGAGAAAAAATATTTCCTGCTGTTTCGGAAACTCGATATTTCTTAGAAGCTTGGCAACCCCTCTCAATGAAAGTGCTTTTCCACAGACTGTGCCTAGGGCTACTTGAAGAGGAAACAAACCTTAGAGACTAAACTGAGAACTCTTTTATTTTCTCAAGTTTCAAAGAGCTACTACAAACCATGTTGGATTTGGAGTTCCAAATTCATCTAACTATATAGGAGAGATGAGAGTGAAACCTAAATATAAAACTGCTACTGTAGACGAACGCTACAACCTAGAAGAACACAATTTGGTGAGCCAAGTGGGATTTTTGTGCAGATCATTACCACCACGTATCATCAAGATATCGTGAAAAATATTTCCTGGTATTTCGGTAACTCGTTATTTCTTAGAAGCTTGGCAACCCCTCTCAATGAAAGTGCTTCTCCACAGTCTGTGCCTAGGGCTACTTGAAGAGGAAACAAACCATAGAGACAAAACTGAGAGCTCCTTTATTTTATCAAGTTTCAAAGAGCTACTACAAACCATTTTGGATTTAGAGTTCTAAATTGATCTATCTATATATAAGAGATTAGAGTGAAACCTAAATATAAAAACTGCTACTGTAGACGAACGCTTCAACCTAGAAGAACACAATTTGGTGAGCCAAGTGGGATTTGTGTACTGATCATTACCACCACGTATCATCAAGATATCGTGAAAAAATATTTGCTGGTATTTCGGAAACTCGTTATTTCTTAGAAGCTTGGCAACCCCTCTCAATGAAAGTGCTTTTCCACAAACTGTGCCTAGGGCTAATTGAAGAGGAAACAAACCATAGAGACTAATCTGGGAACTCCTTTATTTTGTCAAGTTTCAAAGAGCTACTACAAACCATGTTGGATTTAGAGTTCCAAATTCATCTATCTATATAGGAGAGATGAGAGTGAAACCTAAATATAAAAACTCCTACTGTAGACGAAAGCTACAATCTAGAAGAACACAATTTGGTGAGCCGAGTGGGATTGGGTACTGATCATTACCACCACGTATCATCAAGATTGCGTGAAAAAATATTTGCTGGTATTTCGGAAACTCGTTATTTCTTAGAAGCTTGGCAACCCTCTCAATGAAAGTGCTTTTCCTCAGTCTGTGCCTAGGGCTAATTGAAGAGGAAACAAACCATAGAGACAAAACTGAGATCTCCTTTATTTTGTCAAGTCTCAAAGAGCTACTACAAACCATGTTGGATTTGGAGTTCCAAATTCATGTATCTATATAGGAGAGATGAGAGTGAAACCTCAATATAAAAACTGCTACTGAAGACGAACGCTTCAACCTAGAAGAACACAATTTGGTGAGCCAAGTGGGATTTGTGTACTGATCATTACCACCAAGTATTATCCAGATTGGGTGAAAAAAATATTTCCTGGTGTTTCGGAAACTCGTTATTTCTTAGAAGCTTGGCAACCCCTCTCAATGAAAGTGCTTCTCCACAGTCTGTGCCTAGGGCTACTTGAAGAGGAAACAAACCATAGAGACAAAACTGAGAACTGCTTTATTTTGTCAAGTTTCAAAGAGCTACTACAAACCATGTTGGATTTAGCATTCCAAATTCATCTATCTATATAGGAGAGATGAGAGTGAATCCTAAATATAAAAACTGCTACTGTAGACGAACACTACAACCTAGAAGAACACAATTTGGTGAGCCAAGTGGGATTTGTGTATTTATCATTACCACCACGTATCATCAAGATTGCGTGAACAAATATTTGCTGGTATTTCGGAAACTCGTTATTTCTTAGAAGCTTGGCAACCCCCTCAATGAAAGTGCTTTTCCACAGTGTGTGCCTAGGGCTACTTGAAGAGGAAACAAACCATAGAGACAAAACTGAGAACTCCTTTATTTTGTCAAGTTTCAAAGAGCTACTACAAACAATGTTGGATTTCGAGTTCCAAATTCATCTATCTATATAGTAGAGAACAGAGTGAAACCTAAATATAAAAACTGCTACTGTAGACGAATGCTTCAACCTAGAAGAACACAATTTGGTGAGCCAAGTGTGATTTGTGTACTGATCATTACCACCACGTACCATCAAGATTGGGTGAAAAAATATTTGCTGGTATTTTGGAAACACGTTATTTCTTAGAAGCTTGGCAACCATTCTCAATGAAAGTGGTTTTCCACAGTCTGTGCCTAGGACTACTTGAAGAGGAAACAAACCATAGAGACAAAACTGAGAACTCCTTTATTTTGTCAAGTTTCAAAGAGCTACTACAAACCATGTTGGATTTAGAGTTCCAAATTCATCTATCTATATAGGAGAGATGAGAGGGAAACCTAAATATAAAAACTGCTACTGTAGACGAACGCTACAACCTAGAAGAACACAATTTGGTGAGCCAAGTGGGATTTGTGTACTGATCATTACCACCACGTATCATCAAGATATCGTGAAAAATATTTGCTGGTATTTCGGAAACTCGTTATTTCTTAGAAGCTTGGCAACCCCTCTCAATGAAAGTGCTTTTCCACAGACTGTGCCTAGGGCTACTTGAAGAGGAAACAAACCATAGAGACTAAAATGAGAACTCCTTTATTTTCTCAAGTTTCAAAGAGCTACTACAAACCATGTTGGATTTGGAGTTCCAAATTCATCTAACTATATAGGAGAGAACAGAATGAAACATAAATATAAAAACTGCTACTGTAGACGAACGTTTCAACCTAGAAGAACACAATTTGGTGAGCCAAGTGGGATTTGTGTACTGATCATTACCACCACGTATCATCAAGTTATCGTGAAAAAATATTTCCGGTATTTCGGTAACTCGTTATTTCTTAGAAGCTTGGCAACCCCTCTCAATGAAAGTGCTTCTCCACAGTCTGTGCCTAGGGCTACTTGAAGAGGAAACAAACCATAGAGAAAAAACTGATAACTCCTTTATTTTGTCAAGTTTCAAAGAGCTACTACAAAACTATGTTGGATTTAGAGTTCCAAATTCATCTATCTATATAGGAGAGATGAGAGTGAAACCTAAATATAAAAACTGCCACTGTAGACAAACGCTACAACCTAGAAAAACACAATTTGGTGAGCCAAGTGGGATTTGTGTACTGATCATTACCACCACGTACCATCAAGATTGGGTGAAAAAATATTTGCTGGTATTTCGGAAACTCGTAATTTCGTGGAAGCTTGGCAACCCCTCTCAAAAAAAGTGCTTTTCCACAGTCTGTGCCTAGGGCTAATTGAAGAGGAAACTAACAATAGAGACTAAGGAGAACTCCTTTATTTTGTCAAGTTTCAAAGAGCTACTACAAACCATGTTGGATTTAGAGTTCTAAATTCATCTCTCTATATAGGAGAGAACAGAGTGAAACCTAAATATAAAAACTGCTACTGAAGACGAACGCTTCAACCTAGAAGAACACAATTTGGTGAGCCAAGTGGGATTTGAGTACTGATCATTACCACCAAGAATCATCAAGATTGGGTAAAAAAATATTTGCTGGTATTTCGGAAACTCGTTATTTCTTAGAAGCTTGGCAACCCCTCTCAATGAAAGTGCTTTTCCACAGTCTGTGCCTAGGGCTACACTAAGAGGAAACAAACCATAGAGACAAAACTGAGATCTCCTTTATTTTGTCAAGTTTCAAAGAGCTACTACAAACCATGTTGGATTTAGAGTTCCAAATTCATGTATGTATATAGGAGAGAACAGATTGACACCTAGATATAAAAACTGCTACTGAAGACGAACTCTTCAGCCTAGAAGAACACAATTTGGTGAGCCAAGTGCGATTTGTGTACTGATCATTACCACCACGTATCATCAAGATTGGGTGAAAAAATATTTGCTGGTTTTTTGGAAACTCGTTATTTCTTAAAAGCTTGGCAACCCCTCTCAATCAAAGTGCTTTTCCACAGTCTATGCATAGGGCTACTTGAAGAGGACAAACCATAGAGACAAAACTGAGAATTCCTTTATTTTGTCAAGTTTCAAAGAGCTACTACAAACCATGTTGCATTCAGAGTTCCAAATTCATCTATCTATATAGGAGAGATGAGAGTGAAAGCTAAATATAAAAACTGCTCCTGTAAACGAACGCTTCAAACTAGAAGAACACAATTTGGTGAGCCAAGTGGGATTTGTGTACTGATCATTACCACCACGTATCATCAAGATTGGGTGAAAAAATATTTCCTGGTACTTCGGAAACTCGTTATTTCTTAAAAGCTTGGCAAACCCTATCAATGAAAATGCTTTTCCACAGTCTGTGCCTAGGGCTACTTGAAGAGGAAACAAACAATAGAGACAAACTGAGAACTACTTTATTTTGTCAAGTTTTAAAAAGCTACTACAAACCATGTTAGATAAAGAGTTCCAAATTCATCTATCTATATAGGAGAGAACAGAGTGAAACCTAAATATAAAAACTGCTACTGTAGACGAACGTTTCAACCTAGAAGGACAAAATTTGGTGAGCCAAGTGTGATTTATGTACTGATCATTACCACCACGAACCATCAAGATTGGGTGAAAAAATATTTGCTGGTATTTCGGTAACTCGTTATTACTTACAAGCTTGGCAACCCCTCTCCATGAAAGTGCTTTTCCACAGACAGTGCCTAGGGCTACTTGAAGAGGAAACAAACCATAGAGACAAAACTGAGAACTCCTTTATTTTGTCAAGTTTCAAAGAGCTACTACAAACCATGTTGCATTTAGAGTTCCAAATTCATCTATCTATATAGGAGAGAACAGCGTGAAACCTAAATATAAAAACTGCTACTTTAGACGAACGCTTCAACCTAGAAGAACACAATTTGATGAGCCAAGTGGGATTTGAGTACTGATCATTACCACCAAGAATCATCAAGATTGGGCAAAAAATATTTGCTGGTATTTCGGAAACTCGTTATTTCTTAGAAGCTTGGCAACCCTCTCAATGAAAGTGCTTTCCACAGTCTGTGCCTAGCGCTACTCTAAGAGGAAACAAACCATAGAGACAAAACTGAGATCTCCTATATTTTGTCAAGTTTCAAAGAGCTACTACAAACCATGTTGGATTTAGAGTTCCAAATTCTTGTATGTATATAGGAGAGAACAGAGGGAAACCTAAATATAAAAACTGCTACTGAAGACGAACGCTTCAGCCTAGAAGAACACAATTTGGTGAGCCAAGTGGGACTTGTGTACTGATCATTACCACCACGTATCATCAAGATTGGGTGAAAAAATATTTGCTGGTATTTCGGAAACTCGTTATTTCTTAGAAGCTTGGCAACCCCTCTCAATGAAATTGCTTTTCTACAGTCTGAGCCTAGGGCTACTTGAAGAGGAAACAAACCATAGAGACAAAACTGAGATCTCCTTATTTTGTCAAGTTTCAAAGAGCTACTACAAACCATGGTGGATTTAGAGTTCCAAATTCATCTATCTATATAGGAGTGAACAGAGTGAAATCTAAATATTAAAACTGGTACTGTAGACGAACGCTTCAACCTAGAAGAACACAATTTGGTGAGCCAAGTGGGATTTGAGTACTGATCATTACCACCAAGAATCATCAAGATTGGGTAAAAAAATATTTGCTGGTATTTCGGAATCTCGTTATTTCTAGAAGCTTCGCAACCCCTCTCAATGAAAGTGCTTTTCTACAGTCTGTGCCTAGGGCTACTTGAAGAGGAAACAAACCACAGAGACAAACTGAGAACTCCTTTATTTTGTCAAGTTTCAAAGAGCTACTACAAACCATGTTGGATTTAGAGTTCCAAATTCATCTATCTATATAGGAGAGAACAGAGTGAAACCTAAATGTAAAAACTGCTACTGTAGACGAACGCTTCAACCTAGAAGAACACAATTTGGTGAGCCAAGTGGGATTTGAGTACTGGTCATTACCACCAAGAATCATCAAGATTGGGTAAAAAAATATTTGCTGGTATTTCGGAAACTCGTTATTTCTTAGAAGCTTGGCAACCCTCTTCAATGAAAGTGCTTTTCCACAGTCTGTGCCTAGGGCTACTCTAAGAGGAAACAAACCATAGAGACAAAACGGAGATCTCCTTTATTTTGTCAAGTTTCAAAGAGCTACTACAAACCATGTTGGATTTAGAGTTCCAAATTCATGTATGTATATAGGATAGAAGAGAGGGAAACCTAAATATAAAAACTGCTAATAAAGACGAACGCTTCAGCCTAGAAGGACACAATTTGGTGAGCCAAGTGGGATTTGTGTACTGATCATTACCACCACGTATCATCAAGATTGGGTGAAAAAATATTTGCTGGTTTTTGAAACTCGTTATTTCTTAGAAGCTTGGCAACCCCTCTCAATCAAAGTGCTTTTCCACAGTCTATGCCTAGGGCTACTTGAGGAGGACAAACCATAGAGACAAAACTGAGAATTCCTTTATTTTGTCAAGTTTCAAAGAGCTACTATGAACCATGTTGCATATAGAGTTCCAAATTCATCTATCTATATAGGAGAGATGAGAGTGAAAGCTAAATATAAAAACTGCTCCTGTAAACGAACGCTTCAAACTAGAAGAACACAATTTGGTGAGCCAAGTGGGATTTGTGTACTGATCATTACCACCACATATCATCAAGATTGGGTGAAAAAATATTTGCTGGTATTTCGGTAACTCGTTATTTCTTACAAGCTTGGCAACCCCTCTCCATGAAAGTGCTTTTCCCACAGTCTGTACCTAGGGCTACTTGAAGAGGAAACAAACCATGGAGACAAAACTGAGAACTCCTTTATTTTATCAAGTTTCAAGAGCTACTACAAACCATGTTGGAATGTTGGATTTAGAGTTCCAAATTCATCTATCTATATAGGAGAGAACAGAGTGAAACCTAAATATAAAAACTGCCACTGTAGACGAACGTTTCAACCTAGAAGAAAAAAGTTTGGTGAGACAAGTGGGATTTGTGTACTGATCATTACCACCACGAACCATCAAGATTGGGTGAAAAAATATTTGCTGGTATTTCGGTAACTCCTTATTTCTTACAAGCTTGGCAACCCCTCTCCATGAAAGTGCTTTTCCACAGTCTGTGCTTAGGGCTACTTGAATAGGAAAGAAACCATAGAGACAAAACTGAGAACTCCTTTATTTTGTCAAGTTTCAAAGAGCTAGTACAAACCATGTTGGATTTAGAGTTCCAAATTCTTCTATCTATATAGGAGAGATGAGAGTGAAACCTAATATAAAAACTGCTACTGTAGACGAATGCTTCAACCTAGAAGAACACAATTTGGTGAGCCAAGTAGGATTTGTGTACTGTTCATTACCACCACGTATCATCAAGATTGGGTGAAAAAATATTTGCTGGTATTTCAGAAACTCGTTATTTCTTAGAAGCTTGGCAACCCCTCTCAATGAAAGTGCTTTTCCACAGTCTGTGCCTAGGGCTACTTGAAGAGGAAACAAACCATAGAGACAAAACTGAGAACTCCTTTATTTTGTCAAGTTTCAAAAAGCTACTACAAACCATGTTGGATTTAGAGTTCCAAATTCATCTATCTATATAGGAGAGAACAGAGTGAAACCTAAATATTAAAACTGGTACTGAAGACGAACGCTTCAACCTAGAAGAACACAATTTGGTGAGCCAAGTGGGATTTGTGTACTGATCATTACCAGCAAGAATCATCAAGATTGGGTGAAAAAATATTTGCTGGTATTTCGGAAACTCATTATTTCTTAGAAGCTTGGCAACCCCTCTCAATGAAAGTGCTTTTCCACAGTCTGTGCCTAGGGCTACATGAAGAGGAAACAAACCATAGAGACAAAACTGAGATCTCCTTTATTTGTCAAGTTTCAAAGAGCTACTAAAAACCATGTTGGAATTAGAGTTCCAAATTCATGTATCTATATAGGAGACATGAGAGTGAAACCTAAATATAAAAACTGCTACTGAAGACGAACGCTTCAACCTAGAAGAACACAATTTGGTGAGCCAAGTGGGATTTGTGTACTGATCATTACCGCCACGTATCATCAAGATTGGGTTTAAAAATATTTGCTGGTTTTTTGGAAACTCGTTATTTCTTAGAAGCTTGGCAACCCCTCTCAATATAAGTGCTTTTCCACAGTCTATGCATAGGGCTCCTTGAAGAGGACAAACCATAGAGACAAAACTGAAAATTCCTTTATTTTGTCAAGTTTCAAAGAGCTACTACAAACCATCTTGGATTTAGAGTTCCAAATTCATCTATCTATATAGGAGAGATGAGAGTGAAAGCTAAATACAAAAACTGCTCCTGTAAACTAACGCTTCAAACTAGAAGAACACAATTTGGTGATCCAAGTGGGATTTGTGTACTGATCATTACCACCACGTATCATCAAGATTGGGTGTAAAAATATTTGCTGGTATTTCGGAAACTCGTTTTTTCTTAGAAGCTTGGCAACCCCTCTCAATGAAAGTTCTTTTCCACAGTCTGTGCCTAGGGCTACTTGAAGAGGAAACAAACCATAGAGACAAAACTGAGAACTCCTTTATTTTGTCAAGTTTCAAAGAGCTACTACAAACCATGTTGGATTTAGAGTTCCAAAATCATCTATCCATATAGGAGAGAACAAAGTGAAACCTAAAAATAAAAACAGCTACTGTAAACGAACGCTTCAACCTAGAAGAACACAATTTGGTGTGCCAAGTGGTATTTGTGTACTGATCATTACCATCAAGTATCATCAAGATTGGGTGAAAAAATATTTGCAGGTATTTCGGAAACTCGTTATTCCTTAGAAGCTTGGCAACCCCTCTCAATGAAAGTGCTTTTCCTCTGTCTGTGCCTAGGGCTACTTGAAGAGGAAACAAACCATAGAGACTAAACTGAGAACTCCTTTATTTTCTCAAGTTTCAAAGAGCTACTACAAACCATGTTGGATTTGGAGTTCCAAATTCATCTAACTATATAGGAGAGAACAGAGTGAAACCTAAATATAAAAACTGCTACTGTAGACGAACGTTTCAACCTAGAAGAACAAAATTTGGTGAGCCAAGTGGGATTTGTGTACTGATCATTACCAACAAGTATCATCAGATTTGAGTGACAAAATATTTCCCGGTATTTCGGTAAATCGTTATTTCTTAGAAGCTTGGCAACCCCTCTCAATGAAAGTGCTTCTCCACAGTCTGTGCCTAGGGCTACTTGAAGAGGAAAAAAACCATAGAGACAAAACTGAGAACTCCTTTATTTTGTCAAGTTTCAAAGAGCTACTACAAACCATGTTGGATTTAGAGTTCCAAATTCATCAATCTATATAGGAGAGATGAGAGTGAAACCTAAATATAAAAACTGCTACTGTAGACGAACGCTTCAACCTAGAAGAACACACTTTGGTGAGCCAAGTGAGATTTGTGTACTGATCATTATCACCACGTATCATCAAGATTGGGTGAAAAAATATTTGCTGGTATTTCGGAAACTCGTTATTTCTTAGTAGCTTGGCAAACCCTATCAATGAAAATGCTTTTCCACAGTCTGGGCCTAGGGCTACTTGAAGAGGAAACAAACCATAGAGACAAAACTGAGAACTCCTTTATTTTCTCAAGTTTAAAAGAGCTACTACAAACCATGTTGGATTTAGAGTTCCAAATTCATCTCTCTATATAGGATAGATGAGAGTGAAACCTAAATATAAAAACTGCTACTGTAGACGAACGCTTCAACCTAGAAGAACACAATTTGGTGAGCCAAGTGGGATTTGTGTACTGATCATTACCACCACGTATTATCAAGATTGGGTGAAAAATTTTTGCTGGTACTTCGGAAACTCATTATTTCTTAGAAGCTTGGCAACCCCTCTCAATATAAGTGCTTTTCCACAGTCTATGCATAGGGCTACTTGAAGAGGACAAACCATAGAGACAAAACTGAGAATTCCTTTATTTTGTCAAGTTTCAAAGAGCTACTACAAACCATGTTGCATTTAGAGTTCCAAATTCATCTATCTATATAGGAGAGATGAGAGTGAAAGCTAAATATAAAAATTGCTCCTGTAAACGAACGCTTGAAACTAGAAGAACACAATTTGGTGAGCCAAGTGGGATTTGTGTACTGATCATTACCACCACGAACCATCAAGATTGGGTGAAAAAATATTTGCTGGTATTTCGGTAACTCGTTATTTCTTACAAGCTTGGCAACCCCTCTCCATGAAAGTGCTTTTCCACAGTCTGTGCCTAGGGCTACTTGAAGAGGAAACAAACCATAGAGACAAAACTGAGATCTCGTTTATTTTTCAAATTTCAAAGAGCTACTACAAACCATGTTGAATTTAGAGTTCCAAATTCATGAATCTATATACGAGAGATGAGAGTGAAAACTAAATATAAAAACTGCTATGGAGACGAACGCTTCACCCTAGAAGATCAAAATTTGGTGAGCCAAGTGGAATTTGTGTACTGATCATTACCACCAAGTACCATCAAGATTGGGTGAAAAAATGTTTGCTGGTATTTGAGAAATTCGTTATTTCTTAGAAGCTTGGCAACCCATCTCAATGAAAGGACTGTTCCACAGTCTGTGCCTAGGGCTACTTGAAGAGGAAACAAACCATAGAGACTAAACTGAGAACTCCTTTATTTTGTCAAGTTTCAAAGAGCTACTACAAACCATGTTGGATTTAGAGTTCCAAATTCATCAATCTATATAGGAGAGAGGAGAGTGAAACCCAAATATAATAACTGCTACTGAAGACGAACGCTTCAACCTGGAAGAACAAAATTTGGTGAGCCAAGTGAGATTTGTGTACGTGTCATTACCACCACGTATTATCAAGATTGGGTGAAAAAATATTTCCTGGTATTTCGGAAACTCGTAATTTCGTGGAAGCTTGGCAACCCCTCTCCATGAAAGTGCTTTTCCACAGTCTGTGCCTAGGGCTACTTGAAGAGGAAAAAAAACCATAGAGACAAAACTGAGAACTCCTTTATTTTGTCAAGTTTTAAAGAGCTACTACAAACCATGTTGGATTTAGAGTTCCAAATTCATCTATCTATATAGGAGAGAACAGAGTGAAACCTAAATATTAAAACTGCTACTGTAGACGAACGCTTGAACATAGAAGAACAAAATTTGGTGAGCCAAGTGGGATTTGTGTACTGATCATTACCACCAAGTATCATCAAGATTGGGTGAAAAAATATTTGCTGGTATTTCAGAAATTCGTTATTTCTTAGATGCTTGGCAACCCCTCTCAATGAAAGTGCTATTCCACATTCTGTGCCTAGGGCTACTTGAAGAGGAAACAAACCATAGAGACTAAACTGAGAACTCCTTTTTTTGTCAAGTTTCAAAAAACTACTACAAACCATGTTAGATATTGATTTCCAAATTCATCTATCTATACAGGACAGAACAGAGTGAAACCTAAATACAAAAACTGCTACTTTAGACGAACGTTTCAACAGAGAAGAACAAAATTTCGTGAGCCAAGTGGGATTTGTGTACTGATTATTACCACCACGTATCATCAAGATTGGGTGAAAAATTATTTGCTGGTATTTCGGAAACTCATTATTTCTTAGAAGCTTGGCAACCCCTCTCAATGAAAGTGCTTTTCCACACTTGTGCCTAGGGCTACTTTAAGAGGAAACAAACCCTAGAGACAAAACTGAGATCTCCTTTATTTTTTCAAGTTTCAAAGAGCTACTACAAACCATGTTGGATTTAGAGTTAAAATTCAAGTATCTATATAGGAGAGATGAGAGTGAAACCTAAATATAAAAACTGCTACTGAAGACGAACGCTTCAACCTAGAAGAACACAATTTGGTGAGCCAAGTGGGATTTGTGTACTGATCATTACCGAAACGTATCATCAAGATTGGGTGAAAAAATATTTGCTGGTATTTCGGAAACTCGTTATTTCTTAGAAGCTTGGCAACCCCTCTCAATGGAAGTGCTTTTCCACAGTCTATGCCTAGGGCTACTTGAGGAGGACAAACCATAGAGACAAAACTGAGAATTCCTTTATTTTGTCAAGTTTCAAAGAGCTACTATGAACCATGTTGCATATAGAGTTCCAAATTCATCTATCTATATAGGAGAGATGAGACTGAAAGCTAAATATAAAAACTGCTCCTGTAAACGAACGCTTCAAACTAGAAGAACACAATTTGGTGAGCCAAGTGGGATTTGTGTACTGATCATTACCACCACATATCATCAAGATTGGGTGAAAAAATATTTGCTGGTATTTCGGTAACACGTTATTTCTTACAAGCTTGGCAACCCCTCTCCATGAAAGTGCTTTTCCACAGTCTGTACCTAGGGCTACTTGAAGAGGAAACAAACCATGGAGACAAAACTGAGAACTCCTTTATTTTATCAAGTTTCAAGAGCTACTACAAACCATGTTGGATTTAGAGTTCCAAATTCATCTATCTATATAGGAGAGAACAGAGTGAAACCTAAATATAAAAACTGCCACTGTAGACGAACGTTTCAACCTAGAAGAAAAAAGTTTGGTGAGACAAGTGGGATTTGTGTACTGATCATTACCACCACGAACCATCAAGATTGGGTGAAAAAATATTTGCTGGTATTTCGGTAACTCCTTATTTCTTACAAGCTTGGCAACCCCTCTCCATGAAAGTGCTTTTCCACAGTCTGTGCTTAGGGCTACTTGAATAGGAAAGAAACCATAGAGACAAAACTGAGAACTCCTTTATTTTGTCAAGTTTCAAAGAGCTAGTACAAACCATGTTGGATTTAGAGTTCCAAATTCTTCTATCTATATAGGAGAGATGAGAGTGAAACCTAAATATAAAAACTGCTACTGTAGACGAATGCTTCAACCTAGAAGAACACAATTTGGTGAGCCAAGTAGGATTTGTGTACTGTTCATTACCACCACGTATCATCAAGATTGGGTGAAAAAATATTTGCTGGTATTTCAGAAACTCGTTATTTCTTAGAAGCTTGGCAACCCCTCTCAATGAAAGTGCTTTTCCACAGTCTGTGCCTAGGGCTACTTGAAGAGGAAACAAACCATAGAGACAAAACTGAGAACTCCTTTATTTTGTCAAGTTTCAAAAAGCTACTACAAACCATGTTGGATTTAGAGTTCCAAATTCATCTATCTATATAGGAGAGAACAGAGTGAAACCTAAATATTAAAACTGGTACTGAAGACGAACGCTTCAACCTAGAAGAACACAATTTGGTGAGCCAAGTGGGATTTGTGTACTGATCATTACCAGCAAGAATCATCAAGATTGGGTGAAAAAATATTTGCTGGTATTTCGGAAACTCATTATTTCTTAGAAGCTTGGCAACCCCTCTCAATGAAAGTGCTTTTCCACAGTCTGTGCCTAGGGCTACATGAAGAGGAAACAAACCATAGAGACAAAACTGAGATCTCCTTTATTTGTCAAGTTTCAAAGAGCTACTAAAAACCATGTTGGAATTAGAGTTCCAAATTCATGTATCTATATAGGAGACATGAGAGTGAAACCTAAATATAAAAACTGCTACTGAAGACGAACGCTTCAACCTAGAAGAACACAATTTGGTGAGCCAAGTGGGATTTGTGTACTGATCATTACCGCCACGTATCATCAAGATTGGGTTTAAAAATATTTGCTGGTTTTTTGGAAACTCGTTATTTCTTAGAAGCTTGGCAACCCCTCTCAATATAAGTGCTTTTCCACAGTCTATGCATAGGGCTCCTTGAAGAGGACAAACCATAGAGACAAAACTGAAAATTCCTTTATTTTGTCAAGTTTCAAAGAGCTACTACAAACCATCTTGGATTTAGAGTTCCAAATTCATCTATCTATATAGGAGAGATGAGAGTGAAAGCTAAATACAAAAACTGCTCCTGTAAACTAACGCTTCAAACTAGAAGAACACAATTTGGTGATCCAAGTGGGATTTGTGTACTGATCATTACCACCACGTATCATCAAGATTGGGTGTAAAAATATTTGCTGGTATTTCGGAAACTCGTTTTTTCTTAGAAGCTTGGCAACCCCTCTCAATGAAAGTTCTTTTCCACAGTCTGTGCCTAGGGCTACTTGAAGAGGAAACAAACCATAGAGACAAAACTGAGAACTCCTTTATTTTGTCAAGTTTCAAAGAGCTACTACAAACCATGTTGGATTTAGAGTTCCAAAATCATCTATCCATATAGGAGAGAACAAAGTGAAACCTAAAAATAAAAACAGCTACTGTAAACGAACGCTTCAACCTAGAAGAACACAATTTGGTGTGCCAAGTGGTATTTGTGTACTGATCATTACCATCAAGTATCATCAAGATTGGGTGAAAAAATATTTGCAGGTATTTCGGAAACTCGTTATTCCTTAGAAGCTTGGCAACCCCTCTCAATGAAAGTGCTTTTCCTCTGTCTGTGCCTAGGGCTACTTGAAGAGGAAACAAACCATAGAGACTAAACTGAGAACTCCTTTATTTTCTCAAGTTTCAAAGAGCTACTACAAACCATGTTGGATTTGGAGTTCCAAATTCATCTAACTATATAGGAGAGAACAGAGTGAAACCTAAATATAAAAACTGCTACTGTAGACGAACGTTTCAACCTAGAAGAACAAAATTTGGTGAGCCAAGTGGGATTTGTGTACTGATCATTACCAACAAGTATCATCAGATTTGAGTGACAAAATATTTCCCGGTATTTCGGTAAATCGTTATTTCTTAGAAGCTTGGCAACCCCTCTCAATGAAAGTGCTTCTCCACAGTCTGTGCCTAGGGCTACTTGAAGAGGAAAAAAACCATAGAGACAAAACTGAGAACTCCTTTATTTTGTCAAGTTTCAAAGAGCTACTACAAACCATGTTGGATTTAGAGTTCCGAATTCATCAATCTATATAGGAGAGATGAGAGTGAAACCTAAATATAAAAACTGCTACTGTAGACGAACGCTTCAACCTAGAAGAACACACTTTGGTGAGCCAAGTGAGATTTGTGTACTGATAATTATCACCACGTATCATCAAGATTGGGTGAAAAAATATTTGCTGGTATTTCGGAAACTCGTTATTTCTTAGTAGCTTGGCAAAACCTATCAATGAAAATGCTTTTCCACAGTCTGGGCCTAGGGCTACTTGAAGAGGAAACAAACCATAGAGACAAAACTGAGAACTCCTTTATTTTCTCAAGTTTAAAAGAGCTACTACAAACCATGTTGGATTTAGAGTTCCAAATTCATCTCTCTATATAGGATAGATGAGAGTGAAACCTAAATATAAAAACTGCTACTGTAGACGAACGCTTCAACCTAGAAGAACACAATTTGGTGAGCCAAGTGGGATTTGTGTACTGATCATTACCACCACGTATCATCAAGATTGGGTGAAAAATTTTTGCTGGTACTTCGGAAACTCATTATTTCTTAGAAGCTTGGCAACCCCTCTCAATATAAGTGCTTTTCCACAGTCTATGCATAGGGCTACTTGAAGAGGACAAACCATAGAGACAAAACTGAGAATTCCTTTATTTTGTCAAGTTTCAAAGAGCTACTACAAACCATGTTGCATTTAGAGTTCCAAATTCATCTATCTATATAGGAGAGATGAGAGTGAAAGCTAAATATAAAAATTGCTCCTGTAAACGAACGCTTGAAACTAGAAGAACACAATTTGGTGAGCCAAGTGGGATTTGTGTACTGATCATTACCACCACGAACCATCAAGATTGGGTGAAAAAATATTTGCTGGTATTTCGGTAACTCGTTATTTCTTACAAGCTTGGCAACCCCTCTCCATGAAAGTGCTTTTCCACAGTCTGTGCCTAGGGCTACTTGAAGAGGAAACAAACCATAGAGACAAAACTGAGATCTCGTTTATTTTTTCAAATTTCAAAGAGCTACTACAAACCATGTTGAATTTAGAGTTCCAAATTCATGAATCTATATACGAGAGATGAGAGTGAAAACTAAATATAAAAACTGCTATGGAGACGAACGCTTCACCCTAGAAGATCAAAATTTGGTGAGCCAAGTGGAATTTGTGTACTGATCATTACCACCAAGTACCATCAAGATTAGTGAAAAAATGTTTGCTGGTATTTCAGAAATTCGTTATTTCTTAGAAGCTTGGCAACCCATCTCAATGAAAGGACTGTTCCACAGTCTGTGCCTAGGGCTACTTGAAGAGGAAACAAACCATAGAGACTAAACTGAGAACTCCTTTATTTTGTCAAGTTTCAAAGAGCTACTACAAACCATGTTGGATTTAGAGTTCCAAATTCATCAATCTATATAGGAGAGAGGAGAGTGAAACCCAAATATAATAACTGCTACTGAAGACGAACGCTTCAACCTGGAAGAACAAAATTTGGTGAGCCAAGTGAGATTTGTGTACGTGTCATTACCACCACGTATTATCAAGATTGGGTGAAAAAATATTTCCTGGTATTTCGGAAACTCGTAATTTCGTGGAAGCTTGGCAACCCCTCTCCATGAAAGTGCTTTTCCACAGTCTGTGCCTAGGGCTACTTGAAGAGGAAAAAAACCATAGAGACAAAACTGAGAACTCCTTTATTTTGTCAAGTTTTAAAGAGCTACTACAAACCATGTTGGATTTAGAGTTCCAAATTCATCTATCTATATAGGAGAGAACAGAGTGAAACCTAAATATTAAAACTGCTACTGTAGACGAACGCTTGAACATAGAAGAACAAAATTTGGTGAGCCAAGTGGGATTTGTGTACTGATCATTACCACCAAGTATCATCAAGATTGGGTGAAAAAATATTTGCTGGTATTTCAGAAATTCGTTATTTCTTAGATGCTTGGCAACCCCTCTCAATGAAAGTGCTATTCCACATTCTGTGCCTAGGGCTACTTGAAGAGGAAACAAACCATAGAGACTAAACTGAGAACTCCTTTTTTTGTCAAGTTTCAAAAAACTACTACAAACCATGTTAGATATTGATTTCCAAATTCATCTATCTATACAGGACAGAACAGAGTGAAACCTAAATACAAAAACTGCTACTTTAGACGAACGTTTCAACAGAGAAGAACAAAATTTCGTGAGCCAAGTGGGATTTGTGTACTGATTATTACCACCACGTATCATCAAGATTGGGTGAAAAATTATTTGCTGGTATTTCGGAAACTCATTATTTCTTAGAAGCTTGGCAACCCCTCTCAATGAAAGTGCTTTTCCACACTTGTGCCTAGGGCTACTTTAAGAGGAAACAAACCCTAGAGACAAAACTGAGATCTCCTTTATTTTTTCAAGTTTCAAAGAGCTACTACAAACCATGTTGGATTTAGAGTTAAAATTCAAGTATCTATATAGGAGAGATGAGAGTGAAACCTAAATATAAAAACTGCTACTGAAGACGAACGCTTCAACCTAGAAGAACACAATTTGGTGAGCCAAGTGGGATTTGTGTACTGATCATTACCGAAACGTATCATCAAGATTGGGTGAAAAAATATTTGCTGGTATTTCGGAAACTCGTTATTTCTTAGAAGCTTGGCAACCCCTCTCAATGGAAGTGCTTTTCCACAGTCTGTGCCTTGGGCTACTTGAAAACGAAACAAACCATAGAGACAAAACTGAGATCACCTTTATTTTGTCAATTTTCAAAGAGCTACTACAAACCATGTTGGATTTAGAGTTCCAAAATCAGCTATCTATATAGGAGAGAACAAAGTGAAACCTAAAAATAAAAACTGCTACTGTAAACCTATGCTTCAACCTAGAAGAACACAATTTGGTGAGCCAAGTGGGATTTGTGTACTGATCATTACCACCAAGTATCATCAAGATTCGGTGAAAAAATATTTGCTGGTATTTCGGAAACTAGTTATTCCTTAGAAGCTTGTCAACCCCTCTCAATGAAAGTGCTTTTCCTCTGTCTGTACCTAGGGCTACTTGAAGAGGAAACAAACCATAGAGACTAAACTGAGAACTCCTTTATTTTCTCAAGTTTAAAAGAGCTACTACAAACCATGTTGGATTTAGAGTTCCAAATTCATCTCTCTATATAGGAGAGATGAGAGTGAAACCTAAATATAAAAACTGCTACTGTAGACTAACGCTTCAACCTAGAAGAAAACAATTTGGTGAGCCAAGTGGGATTTGTGTACTGATCATTACCACCACGTATAATCAAGATTGGGTGAAAAAATATTTGCTGGTATTTCGGAAACTCGTAATTTCTTAGACGCTTGGCAACCCCTCTCAATGAAAGTGCTTTTACACAGTCTGTGCTGGGGCTACTTGAAAAGGACACAAACCATAGAGACAAAACTGAAAACTCCTTTATTATGTCAAGTTTCAAAGAGCTACTACAATCCATGTTGGATTTAGAGTTCCAAATTCATTTATCGATATAAGAGAGAACAGAGTGAAACCTACATATAAGAACTGCTGCTGTAGATGAACGCCTAAACCTAGAAGAACACAATTTGGTGAGCCAAGTGGGATTTGTTTACTGATCATTACCACCACGAACCATCAATATTGGGTGAAAAAATATTTGCTGGTATTTAGGTAACTCGTTATTTCTTACAAGCTTGGCAACCCCTCTCAATGAATGTGCTTTTCCACAGTCTGTGCCTAGGGCTACTTGAAGAGGAAACAAACCATAGAGACAAAACTGAGATCTCCTTTATTTTTTCAAGTTTCAAAGAGCTACTACAAACCATGTTGGATTTAGAGTTAAAATTCAAGTATCTATATAGGAGAGATGAGATTGAAACCTAAATATAAAAACTGCTACTGAAGACGAACGCTTCAACCTAGAAGAACACAATTTGGTGAGCCAAGTGGGATTTGTGTACTGATCATTACCGCCACGTATCATCAAGATTGGGTGAAAAAATATTTGCTGGTATTTCGGAAACTCGTTATTTCTTAGAAGCTTGGCAACCCCTCTCAATGAAAGTGCTTTTACACAGTCTGTGCTGGGGCTACTTGAAAAGGACACAAACCATAGAGACAAAACTGAAAACTCCTTTATTTTGTCAAGTTTCAAAGAGCTACTACAATCCATGTTGGATTTAGAGTTCCAAATTCATTTATCTATATAAGAGAGAACAGAGTGAAACCTACATATAAGAACTGCTGCTGTAGATGAACGCCTAAACCTAGAAGAACACAATTTGGTGACCCAAGTGGGATTTGTTTACTGATCATTACCACCACGAACCATCAATATTGGGTGAAAAAATATTTGCTGGTATTTAGGTAACTCGTTATTTCTTACAAGCTTGGCAACCCCTCTCAATGAAAGTGCTTTTCCACAGTCTGTGCCTAGGGCTACTTGAAGAGGAAACAAACCATAGAGACAAAACTGAGATCTCCTTTATTTTTTCAAGTTTCAAAGAGCTACTACAAACCATGTTGGATTTAGAGTTAAAATTCAAGTATCTATATAGGAGAGATGAGAGTGAAACCGAAATATAAAAACTGCTACTGAAGACGAACGCTTCAACCTAGAAGAACACAATTTGGTGAGCCAAGTGGGATTTGTGTACTGATCATTACCGCCACGTATCATCAAGATTGGGTGAAAAAATATTTGCTGGTATTTCGGAAACTCGTTATTTCTTAGAAGCTTGGCAACCCCTCTCAATGAAAGTGCTTTTCCACAGTCTGTGCCTAGGGCTACTTGAAGTGGAAACAAATCATAGAGACTAAACTGAGAACTCCTGTATTTTGTCAAGTTTCAAAGAGCTACTACAAACCATGTTGGATTTAGAGTTCCAAATTCATCTATCTATATAGGAGAAATGAGAGTCAAACCTACATATAAAAACTGCTACTGTAGACGAATGCTTCAACCTAAAAGAACGCAATTTGGTGAGCCAAGTGGGATTTGTGTACTGATCATTACCACCACGTATCATCAAGATTGGGTGAAAAAATATTTGCTGGTATTTCGGAAACTCGTTATTTCTTAGAAGCTTGGCAACCCCTCTCAATGGAAGTGCTTTTCCACAGTCTGTGCCTTGGGCTACTTGAAAACGAAACAAACCATAGAGACAAAACTGAGATCTCCTTTATTTTGTCAAGTTTCAAAGAGCTACTACAAACCATGTTGGATTTAGAGTTCCAAAATCAGCTATCTATATAGGAGAGAACAAAGTGAAACCTAAAAATAAAAACTGCTACTGTAAACGAATGCTTCAACCTAGAAGAACACAATTTGGTGAGCCAAGTGGGATTTGTGTACTGATCATTACCACCAAGTATCCTCAAGATTCGGTGAAAAAATATTTGCTGGTATTTCGGAAAATCGTTATTCCTTAGAAGCTTGTCAACCCCTCTCAATGAAAGTGCTTTTCCTCTGTCTGTGCCTAGGGCTACTTGAAGAGGAAACAAACCATTGAGACTAAAATGAGAACTCCTTTATTTTCTCAAGTTTAAAAGAGCTACTACAAACCATGTTGGATTTAGAGTTCCAAATTCATCTCTCTATATAGGAGAGATGAGAGTGAAACCTAAATATAAAAACTGCTACTGTAGACGAACGCTTCAACCTAGAAGAACACAATTTGGTGAGCCAAGTGGGATTTGTGTACTGATCATTACCACCACGTATAATCAAGATTGGGTGAAAAAATATTTGCTGGTATTTCGGAAACTCGTAATTTCTTAGACGCTTGGCAACCCCTCTCAATAAAAGTGCTTTTACACAGTCTGTGCTGGGGCTACTTGAAAAGGACACAAACCATAGAGACAAAACTGAAAACTCCTTTATTTTGTCAAGTTTCAAAGAGCTACTACAATCCATGTTGGATTTAGAGTTCCAAATTCATTTATCTATATAAGAGAGAACAGAGTGAAACCTACATATAAAAACTGCTGCTGTAGATGAACGCTTAAACCTAGAAGAACACAATTTGGTGAGCCAAGTGGGATTTGTTTACTGATCATTACCACCACGAACCATCAAGATTGGGGGAAAAAATATTTGCTGGTATTTCGGTAACTCGTTATTTCTTACAAGCTTGGCAACCCCTCTCAATGAAAGTGCTTTTCCACAGTCTGTGCCTAGGGCTACTTGAAGAGGAAACAAACCATAGAGACAAAACTGAGATCTCCTTTATTTTTTCAAGTTTCAAAGAGCTACTACAAACCATGTTGGATTTAGAGTTAAAATTCAAGTATCTATATAGGAGAGATGAGAGTGAAACCGAAATATAAAAACTGCTACTGAAGACGAACGCTTCAACCTAGAAGAACACAATTTGGTGAGCCAAGTGGGATTTGTGTACTGATCATTACCGCCACGTATCATCAAGATTGGGTGAAAAAATATTTGCTGGTATTTCGGAAACTCGTTATTTCTTAGAAGCTTGGCAACCCCTCTCAATGAAAGTGCTTTTCCACAGTCTGTGCCTAGGGCTACTTGAAGTGGAAACAAACCATAGAGACTAAACTGAGAACTCCTGTATTTTGTCTAGTTTCAAAGAGCTACTACAAACCATGTTGGATTTAGAGTTCCAAATTCATCTATCTATATAGGAGAAATGAGAGTCAAACCTACATATAAAAACTGCTACTGTAGACGAACGCTTCAACCTAAAAGAACGCAATTTTTTGAGCCAAGTGGGATTTGTGTACTGATCATTACCACCACGTATCATCAAGATTGGGTGAAAAAATATTTGCTGGTATTTCGGAAACTCGTTATTTCTTAGAAGCTTGGCAACCCCTCTCAATGAAAGTGCTTTTCCACACTTGTGCCTAGGGCTACTTTAAGAGGAAACAAACCCTAGAGACAAAACTGAGATCTCCTTTATTTTTTCAAGTTTCAAAGACCTACTACTAACCATGTTGGATTTAGAGTTAAAATTCAAGTATCTATATAGGAGAGATGAGAGTGAAACCTAAATATAAAAACTGCTACTGAAGACGAACGCTTCAACCTAGAAGAACACAATTTGGTGAGCCAAGTGGGATTTGTATACTGATCATTACCGCCACGTATCATCAAGATTGGGTGAAAAAATATTTGCTGGTATTTCGGAAACTCGTTATTTCTTAGAAGCTTGGCAACCCCTCTCAATGGAAGTGCTTTTCCACAGTCTGTGCCTTGGGCTACTTGAAAACGAAACAAACCATAGAGACAAAACTGAGATCTCCTTTATTTTGTCAAGTTTCAAAGAGCTACTACAAACCATGTTGGATTTAGAGTTCCATAATCAGCTATCTATATAGGAGAGAACAAAGTGAAACCTAAAAATAAAAACTGCTACTGTAAACGAATGCTTCAACCTAGAAGAATACAATTTGGTGAGCCAAGTGGGATTTGTGTACTGATCATTACCACCAAGTATCATCAAGATTCGGTGAAAAAATATTTGCTGGTGTTTCGGAAAATCGTTATTCCTTAGAAGCTTGTCAACCCCTCTCAATGAAAGTGCTTTTCCTCTGTCTGTGCCTAGGGCTACTTGAAGAGGAAACAAACCATAGGGACTAAACTGAGAACTCCTTTATTTTCTCAAGTTTGAAAGAGCTACTACAAACCATGTTGGATTTAGAGTTCCAAATTCATCTCTCTATATAGGAGAGATGAGAGTGAAACCTAAATATAAAAACTGCTACTGTAGACGAACGCTTCAACCTAGAAGAACACAATTTGGTGAGCCAAGTGGGATTTGTGTACTGATCATTACCACCACGTATAATCAAGATTGGGTGAAAAAATATTTGCTGGTATTTCGGAAACTCGTAATTTCTTAGACGCTTGGCAACCCCTCTCAATGAAAGTGCTTTTACACAGTCTGTGCTGGGGCTACTTGAAAAGGACACAAACCATAGAGACAAAACTGAAAACTCCTTTATTTTGTCAAGTTTCAAAGAGCTACTACAATCCATGTTGGATTTAGAGTTCCAAATTCATTAATCGATATAAGAGAGAACAGAGTGAAACCTTCATATAAGAACTGCTGCTGTAGATGAACGCTTAAACCTAGAAGAACACAATTTGGTGAGCCAAGTGGGATTTGTTTACTGATCATTACCACCACGAACCATCAAGATTGGGTGAAAAAATATTTGCTGGTATTTCGGTAACTCGTTATTTCTTACAAGCTTGGCAACGCCTCTCAATGAAAGTGCTTTTCCACAGTCTGTGCCTAGGGCTACTTGAAGAGGAAACAAACCATAGAGACAAAACTGAGATCTCCTTTATTTTTTCAAGTTTCAAAGAGCTACTACAAACCATGTTGGATTTAGAGTTAAAATTCAAGTATCTATATAGGAGAGATGAGTGTGAAACCTAAATATAAAAACTGCTACTGAAGACGAACGCTTCAACCTAGAAGAACACAATTTGGTGAGCCAAGTGGGATTTGTGTACTGATCATTAGCGCCACGTATCATCAAGATTGGGTGAAAAAATATTTGCTGGTATTTCGGAAACTCGTTATTTCTTAGAAGCTTATCAACCCCTCTCAATGAAAGTGCTTTTCCACAGTCTGTGCCTAGGGCTACTTGAAGTGGAAACAAACCGTAGAAACAAAACGGAGAACTCCTGTATTTTGTCAAGTTTCACAGAGCTACTACCAACCAGTTGGATTTAGAGTTTCCAATTGATCTATCTATATAGGAGAGAACAAAGTGAAACCTAAAAATAAAAACTGCTATTGTAAATGAACGCTAAAACCTAGAAGATGAAAATTTGGTGATCCAAGTGGGATTTGTGTACTGATCATTACCACCAAGTATCATCAAGATTGGGTGAAAAAATATTTGCTGGTATTTAGGAAACTCGTAATATCTTGGAAGCTTTGCTACCCATTTCAATTAAAGTGCTTTTCCACAGTCTGTGCCTAGGGCTACTTGAAGAGGAAACAAACCATAGAGACAAAACTGTGAACTCCTTTATTTTGTCAAGTTTCATGAGCGACTACAAACCATGTTGGATTTAGAGTTCCAAATTCATCTATCTGTATAGTGGAGAACAGAGTGAAACCTAAAAATAAAAACTGCTACTGTAAATGAACGCTAAAACCTAGAAGATGAAAATTTGGTGAGCCAAGTGGAACTTGTGTACTTGTCATTGCCACCACATATCAAGATTGGGTGAAAAAATATTTGCTGGTATTTCGTAAACTAGTAATTTCTTGGTAGTTTGGCAATCCCTTTCAATGAAATTGCTTTTCCCCAGTCTCTGATTAGGGCTACTTAAAGAGGAAACAAACCATAGAGACAAAACTGAGAACCATTTTTATTGTCAAGTTTCAAAGAGTTACTACAAACCATGTTGGATTTAGAGTTCCAAATTCTTTTTCTGTATAGGAGAGAACACAGGGAAAACTAAATATAAAAACTGCTACTGTAGACGAACGCTCAACCTATAAGAACATAATTTGGTGAGCCAAGTGGGAATTGTGTCCTGATAATTACCACCAAGTATCATCAAGATTGGGTGAAAAAATGTTTGCTGGTATTTCGGAAACTCGTTATTTCTTAGAAGCTTGGAAAACCCTCTCAATGAAAGTGCATTTCCACAATCTCTGCCTAGGGCTACTTGAAGAGGAAACAAACCATAGAGACAAAACTGAGAACTCCTTTATTTTGTCAAGTTTCAAAGACCTACTACAAACCATGTTGGATTTAGAGTTCCAAATTCATCTATCTATATAGGAGAGAACAGAGTGAAACCTAAATATAAAAACTGCTACTGTAGACGAACGCTTCAACCTAGAAGAACACAATTTGGTGAGCCAAGTGAAATTTGTGTACTGATCATTACCACAAAGTATCATAGAGATTGGGTGAAAAAATATTTGCTGGTATTTAGGAAACTCGTTATTTCTTGGAAGCTTGGCAACCCCTTTCAATGAAAGTGCTTTTCCACAGTCTGTGCCTAGGGCTATTTGAAGAGGAAGCAAAACATCGAGACAAATATGAGAACTACTTTTTTTTGTCAAGTTTCAAAGAGCTACTAAAAAACCATGTTGGATTTAGAGTTCCAAATTCATCCATCTAAATAGGAGAGAACAGAGTGAAACCTAGAAATTAAAACTGCTCCTGTAAACGAACGCTTCAACCTAGAAGAACACAATTTGCTGAGCCAAGTGGGATTTGTGTACTTTTCATTACCACCACGTATCATCAAGATTGGGTGAAAAAAAGTATTTGCTCTTATTTCGGAAACTCGTAATTTCTTGGAAGCTTGGCAACCCCTCTCCATGAATGTGCTTTTCCACAGTATCTGCTTAGGGCTACTTGAAGAGGAAACAAAGCATAGAGACAAAACTGAGAACTACTTTTTTTTGTCAAGTTTCAAAGAGCTACTACAAACCATGTTGGATTTAGAGTTCCAAATTCATCTATCTATATAGCAGAGAACAGAGGGAAACCTAAATATAAAAACTGCTACTGTAGACGAACGCTTCAACCTAGAAGAACACAATTTGGTGAGCCAAGTGGGATTTGGGTACTGATCATTACCACCAAGTATCATCAAGATTGGGTGAAAAAATATTAGCTGGTATTTCAGAAACTTGTTATTTCTTAGAATCTTGGCATCCCCTCTCAATGAAAGTGTTTTTCCACAGTCTGTGCCTAGGGCTCCTTGAAGAGGAAACAAACCATAGAGACAAAACTGAGAACTCCATTATTTTGTCAAGTTTCATAGAGCTACTACAAACCACGTTGGATTTAGGGTTCCAAATTCATCTATGTATATAGGGGAGAACAGAGTGAAATGTCAAAATAAAAACTGCTACTGTAAATGAACGCTTAAACCTAGAAGAACAATATTTGGTGAACCAAGTGGGATTTGTGTACTTTTCATTGCCACCACATATCATCAAGATTGGGTGAAAAAATATTTTCTGGTATTTTGGAAACTCGTTATTTCTTAGAAGTTTGGCAACGCCTCTCAATGAAAGTGCTTTTAAACAGTATGCTCTTAGGGCTACTTGAAGAGAAAACAAACCATAGAGAAAAACCTGAGAACTCCTTTATTTTGTCAAGTTTCATAGAGCTACTACAAACCATGTTGGATTTAGAGTTCCAAATTCATCTATCTATATAGGGGAGAACAGAGTGAAACTTAAAAATAAAAACTGCTAGTGTAAATGAACGCTTAAACCTAGAAGAACAAAATTTGGTGAGCCAAGTGGGATTTGTGTACTTGTCATTGCCACCACATATCATCACGTTTGGGTGAAAAAATATTTGCTGGTATTTCGTAAACTCGTAATTTCTTGGAACCTTGGCAATACCTTTCAATGAAAGTGCTTTTCCACAGTCTCTGCTTAGGGCTAATTGAAGAGGAAACAAACCATAGAGACAAAACTGAGAACCATTTTTTTTTGTCAGTTTCAAAGAGCTCCTACAAACCATGTTGGATTTAGAGTTCCAAATTCATCTATCTGTATAGGAGAGAACACAGGGAAACCTAAATATAAATACTGCTACTGTAGATGAACGCGTCAACCTAGAAGAACACAATTTGGTGAGCCAAGTGGGATTTGTGTACTTTTCATTACCACCACGTATCATCAAGATTGGGTGAAAAAAATATTTGCTCTTATTTCGGAAATCCGAATTTCTTGGAAGCTTGGCAACCCCTCTCAATGAAAGTGCTTTTCCACAGTCTCTGCTTAGGGCTACTTGAAGAGGAAACAAACCATAGAGACAAAACTGAGAAATACATTTTTTGTCAAGTTTCAAAGAGCTACTACAAACCATTTTGGATTTAGAGTTCCAAATTCATCTATCTATATAGGAGAGAACAGAGGGAAACCTAAATATAAAAACTGCTACTGTAGACGAACGCTTCAACATAGAAGAAAACAATTTGGTGAGCCAACTGGGATTTGTGTACTGATCATTACCACCAAGTATCATCAAGATTGGGTGAAAAAATATTTGCTGGTATTTAGGAACCTCGTTATGTCTTGGAAACGTGGCAACCCCTTCAAATGAAAGTGCTTTTCCATAGTCTGTGCCTAGGGCTACTTGAAGAGAAAACAAACCATAGAGACAAAACTGAGAACCACTTTTTTTTGTCAAGTTTCAAAGAGCTCCTACAAGCCATGTTGGATTTAGAGTTCCAAATTCATCTATCTGTACAGGAGAGAACACAGGGAAACCTAAATATAAAAACTGCTACTGTAGAAGAACGCTTCAACCTACTAGAACAAAATTTGGTGAGCCATGTGGCATTTGTGTACTGATCATTACCACCAAGTATCATCAAGTTTGGGTGAAAAAATATTTGCTGGTATTTCGGAAACTAGTTAATTCTGGGAAGCTTGGCAACCCCTTTCAATGAAAGTGCTTTTCCACAGTCTGTACCTAGGGCTACTTTAAGAGGAAACAAACCATAGAGACAAAACGGAGAACTGCTTAATTTTGTCAAGTTTCAAAGAGCTACTACAAACCATGTTGGATTTAGAGTTCCAAATTCATCTATCTATATGGGAGATAACAGTGTAACCTAAAAATAAAAACTGCTACTGTAGACGAACGCTTCACCATAGAAGAACAAAATTTGGTGAGCCAAGTGGGATCTGTGTACTTGTCATTACCACCACGTAGCATCAAGATTGGGTGAAAAAATATTTGCTGGTATTTCGTAAACTCGTAATTTCTTGGAAGCTTGGCAACCCCTTTCAATGAAAGCCCTTTTCCACAGTCTCCGCTTAGGGCTACTTGAAGAGGAAAAAACCATAGAGACAAAACTGAGAACCACTTTTTTTGTCAAGTTTCAAACAGCTACCACAAACCATGTTGGATTTAGAGTTCCATATTCATCTCTCTATATAGGAGAGAACAGAGGGAAACCTAAATATAAAAACTGCTACTGTAGACGAACGCTTCAACCTAGAAGAACACAATTTGGTGAGCCAAGTGGGATTTGTGTACTGATCATTACCACCATGTATCATCAAGATTGGGTGAAAAAATATTTGCTGTTATTTTGGAAACTCCTTATTTCTTGGAAGCATGGCAACCCCTCTCAATGAAAGTGCTTTTTCACAGTCTGTGCCTAGTGCTACTTGAAGAGGAAACAAACCATAGAGAAAAAACTGAGAACTCCTTTATTTTGTCAAGTTTCAAAGAGCTACTACAAACCGTGTTGGATTTACAGTTAAAAATTCATCTACCTATATAGGCTAGAACAGAGTGAAACCTAAAAATAAAAACTGCTACTGTAGATGAACGCTTAAACCTAGAACAACAAAATTTGGGGAGCCAAGTGGGATTTGTGTACTTGTCATTACCACCATGTATCATCAAAATTCGGTGAAAAAATATTTGCTGGTATTTCGGAAACTCCTTATTTCTTGGAAGCTTGGCAACCCCTCTCAATGAAAGTGCTTTTCCAGAGTCTCTGCCTAGGGCTAGTTGAAGAGGAAACCAACCATACAGACAAAACTGAGAACTCCTTTATTTTGTCATGTTTCATAGAGCTACTACAAACCATGTTGTATTTAGAGTTCCAAATTCATCTATCTATATAGGAGAGAACAGAGTGAAACCTAAAAATAAAAACTGCTACTGTAGAGGAACGCGTCACCTTAGAAGAACACTATTTTGTGAGCCAAGTGGGATTTGTGTACCAATCATTACCACTAAGTATCATCAAGATTGGGTGAAGAAATATTTGCTGGTATTTCGTAAACTCGTTATTTATTAGAAGCTTGGCAACCCCTGTCAATGAAAGTGCTTTTCCACAGTCTGTGCCTCGGGCTACTAGAAGAGGAAACAAACCAGAGAGACAAAACTGAGAACTCCTTTATTTTGTCAAGTTTCAAAGAGCTACTACAAACCATGTTGGATTTAGAGTTCCAAATTCATCTATCTATATAGGAGAGAACAGAGTGAAACCTAAAAATGAAAACTGCTACTGCAGACGAACGCTTCAACCTAGAAGAACACTATTTGGTGAGCCAAGTGAGATTTGTGTACTGATCATTACCACCAATTATCATCAAGATTGGATGAAAAAATGTTTGCTGGTATTTCTGAAGCTCGTTATTTCTTAGAAGCTTAGCACACCCTCTCAATGAAAGTGCTTTTCCCCAGTCAGTGCCAAGGGCTACTTGAAGAGGAAACAAACCATAGAGACAAACCTGAGAACTCCTTTATTTTGTCAAGTTTCAAAGAGCTACTAAAAAGCATGCTGCATTTAGAGTTCCAAATTCATCTATGTATATAGGAGAGAACAGAGTGAAACCTAAATAAAAAACTGCTACTGTAGATGAACGCTTCAACTTAGAAGAACACTATTTGGAGAGCCAAGTGGGATTTGTGTACTGATCATTACCACCAAGTATCATCAAGATTGGGTGAAAAAATATTTGCTTTTATTTTGGAAACTCGTTATTTCTTAGAAGCTTGGCAACCCCTCTCAATGAAAGTGCTTTTCCACAGTCTGTGCCTATGGCTACTTGAAGAGGAAACAAACCATAGAAACAAAACTGAGAACTACTTTATTTTGTCAAGTTTCAAAGAGCTACTGAAAACCATGTTGGATTTAGAGTTCCAAATTCATCTATCTATATAGGAGAGAACAGAGTGAAACCTAAATATAAAAACTTGTACTGTAGACGAACGCTTAAACCTAGAACAACAAAATTTGATGAGCCAAGTGGGATTTGTGTACTGATCATTACCACCAAGTATCATCAAGATTGGATGAAAAAATATTTGCTGGTATTTCGGAAAATCCTTATTTCTTGGAAGCTTGGCAACCCCTATCAATGAACGTGCTTTTCCACAGTCTGTGCCTAGGTCTACTTGAAGAGAAAACAAACCATAGAGACAAAACTGAGAACTCCTTTATTTTGTAAAGTTTCAAAGAGCTACTACAAACCATGTTGGATTTACAGTTCCAAATTCATCTATCTGTATAAGAGAGAACAGAGTGAAAGCTACATATAAAAACTGCTACTGTAGAAGAACGCTTCAACCTACTAGAACAAAATTTGCTGAGCCATGTGGGATTTGTGTACTTGTCATTACCACCACGTAGCGTCAAGATTGGGTGAAAAAATATTTGCTGGTATTTCGTTATCTCCTAATTTCATGGAAGCTTGGCAACCCCTTTCAATGACAGCGCTTTTCCACAGTCTCTGCTTAGGGCTACTTGAAGAGGAAACAAACCATAGAGACAAAACTGAGAACCACTTTTTTTGGTCAAGTTTCAAACAGCTACCACAAACCATGTTGGATTTAGTGTTCCATATTCATCTCTCTATATAGGAGAGAACAGAGGGAAACCTAAATATAAAAATTGCTACTGTAGACGAACGCTTCAACTTAGAAGAAACAGTTTCGTGAGCCAAGTGGGATTTGTGTACTGATCATTACCACCAAGTATCATCAAGATTGGGTGAAAAAATATTTGCTGGTATTTCGGAAACTCGTTATTTCTTAGAAGCTTGGCAACCCCTCTCAATGAAAGTGCTTTTCCACAGTCTGTGCCTAGGGCTACTTGAAGAGGAAACAAAACATAGAGACAAACCTGAGAACTCCTTTATTTTGTCAAGTATCAAAGAGCTACTACAAACCATGCTGAATTTAGAGTTCCAAATTCATCTATGTATATAGGAGAGAACAGAGTGAAACCTAAAAATAAAAACTGCTACTGTAGACGAACGCTTCAACTTAGAAGAACACTATTTGGTGAACGAAGTGGGATTTGTGTACTGATCATTACCACCAAGTATCATCAAGATTGGATGAAAAAATATTTGCTGGTATTTCGGAAACTCGTTATTTCTTTAAAGCTTGGCAACCCCTTTCAATGAAAGTGCTTTTCCCCCATTTGTGCCTAGGGCTACTTGAAGAGGAAACAAACCATAGAAACAAAACTGAGAACTGCTTTATTTTGTCAAGTTTCAAAGAGCTAATACAAAAAATGCTGGATTTACAGTTCCAAATTCATCTATCTTTATAAGAGAGAACAGAGTGAAACCTACATATAAAAACTGCTACTGTAGACGAACGCTTCAACATAGAAGATCACAATTTGGTGAGCCAAGTGGGATTTGTGTACTGATCATTACCGCCAAGTATCATCAAGATTGGGTGAAAAAATATTTGCTTGTATTTCGTAAACTCGTTATTTCTTAGAAGCTTGGCAACCCCTGTCAATGAAAGTGCTTTTCCACAGTCTGTGCCTCGGGCTACTTGAAGAGGAAACAAACCAGAGAGACAAAACTGAGAACTGCTTTATTTTGTCAAGTTTCAAAGAGCTACTACAAACTACGTTGGATTTAGAGTTCCAAATTCATCTATCTATATAGGAGAGAACAGAGTGAAACCTAAAAATAAAAACTTCTATTGTAAACGAACGTTTAAACCTAGAAGAACAAAATTTGGGGAGCCAAGTGGGATTTGTGTACTTTTCATTACCACCACGTGTCATCAAGATTGGGTGAAAAAATATTTGCTGTTATTTCGGAAACTCGTAATTTCTTGGAAGCTTGGCAACCCCGCTCAATGAAACTGCTTTTTCACAGTCTGTGCCTAGGGCTACTTGAAGAGGAAAGAGACCATAGAGACAAAACTGAGAACTCCTTTATTTTGTCAAGTTTCAAAGAACTACTACAAACCATGTTGGATTTAGAGTTCCAAATTCATCTATCTATATAGGAGAGAACAAAGTGAAACCTAAAAATAAAAACTGCTAGTGTAACAGAACGCTTCACCGAGAAGAAGAAAATTAGGGAAGTCAAGTCAGATTTGTGTACTTGTCATAACCACCACGTATCATCAAGATTGGGTGAAAAAATATTTCCTGGTATTTCGGAAACTCATTATTTCTTGGAAGCTTGGCACCCCCTTTCAATGAAAGTGCTTTTCCACAGTCTGTGCCTATGGCTACTTGAAGAGGAAACAAACCATAGAGAAAAAACTGAGAACTACTTTATTTTGTCAAGTTTCAAAGAGCTACTACAAACCATGTTGGATTTAGAGTTCCAAATGCATCTATCTATATAAGAGAAAACAGAGTGAAACCTAAAAATAGAAACTGCTACTGGAGACGAACGATTCAACCTAGAAGATCACAATTTGGTGAGCCAAGTGGGATTTGTGTACTGATCATTGCCACCAAGTATCATAAAGATTGGGTGAAAAAATATTTGCTGATATTTCGGAAACTCCTTATTTCTTGGAAGATTAGCAACCCCTCTCAATGAAAGTGTTTTTCCACAGTCTGTGCATAGGGCTACATGAAGAGGAAACAGACCATTGAGACTAAACTGAGAACTACTTTATTTTGTCAAGTTTCAAAGAGCTACAACAAACCATGTTGGATTTTGAGTTCCAAATTCATCTATCTATATAAGAGAGAACAGAGTGAAACCTAAATATAAAAACTGCTATTGTAGACGAACGCTTAAACCTAGAAGAACAAAACTTGGTGAGCCAAGTGGGATTTGTGTACTGATCATTACCACCAAGTATCATCAAGACTGGGTGAAAAAATATTTGCTGGTATTACGGAAACTCGTTATTTCTTTTAAGCTTGGCAATCCCTTTCAATGAAAGTGCTTTTCCACAGTCTGTGCCTAGGGCTAATTGAAGAGGAAACAAACCATTGAGACTAAACTGAAAACTGCTTTATTTTGTCAAGTTTCAAAGAGCTACTACAAACCATGTTGGATTTAGAGTTCCAAATTCATCTATCTATATAAGAGAAAACAGAGTGAAACCTAAATATAAAAACTGCTATTGTAGACAAACGCTTAAAGCTAGAAGAACAAAACTTGGTGAGCCAAGTGGGATTTGTGTACTGATCATTACCACCAAGTATCCTCAAGATTGGGTGAAAAAATATTCGCTGGTATTACGGAAACTCGTTACTTCTTTAAAGCTTGGTAACCCCTTTCAATGAAAGTGCTTTTCCACAGTCTGTGCCAAGGGCTACTTTAAGAGCAAACAAACCATAGAGACAAAACAGAGAACGGCTTTATTTTGTCAAGTTTCAAAGAGCTACTACAAACCATGTTGGATTTACAGTTCCAAATTCATCTATCTATATAAGATAGAACAGTGTGAAACCTACATATAAAATCTGCTACTATAGACGAACGCTTCAACCTAGAAGAACACAATTTGGTGATCCAAGTGGGATTTATGTACTGCTCATTACCACCAAGTATCATCAAGATTAGGTGAAAAAATATTTGCTGGTATTTTGGAAACTCGTTAATTCTTAGAAGCTTGGGAACGCCTCCCAAAGAAAGTGCTCTTCCACAGTCTGTGCCTAGGGCTACTTGAAGAGGAAAAAAACCACAGAGACAAACCTGAGAACTTTTTTATTTTGTCAAGTTTCAAAGAGCTACTACAAACCATGTTGGATTTTGTGTTCTAAATTCATCTATCTATATAGGAGAGAACAGAGTGAAACCTAAAAATAAAAACTGCTACTGTAAAAAAACGCTTAAAACTAGAAGAGCAAAATTTGGGGAGCCAAGTGGGATTTGTGTACTTGTCATTGCCACCACGTATCATCAAGATTCGGTGAAATAATATTTGCTGGTATTTCGGAAACTCGTTATTTCTTTTAAGCTTGGCAACCCCTCTCAGTGAAAGTGCTTTTTCACAGTCTGTGCCTAGGGCTACTTGAAGAGGAAACAGACCATAGAGACTAAACTGAGAAGGCCTTTATTTTGTGAAGTTTCAAAGAGCTACTACAAACCATGTTGGATTCAGAGTTCCAAATTCATCTATCTATATAGGAGAAAACAGAGTGAAACCTATTAATAAAAACTGCTACTGTAAACGAACGCTTAAACCTAGAAGAGCAAAATTTGGGGAGCCAAGTGAGATTTGTTTACTTGTCATTGCCACCACGTATCATCAAGATAGGGTGAAAAAATATTTGCTGGGATTTCAGAAACTCGTAATTTTTTAGAAGCTTGGCAACCTCTCTCAATGAAAGTGCTTTTCCACAGTCTGTGACTAGGGCTACTTGAACAGGAAAAAAACCATAGAGACTAAACTGAGAACGGCTTTTTTTTGTCAAGTTTCAAAGAGCTACTACAAACCATGTTGGATTTAGAGTTCCAAATTCATCTATCTATATTGGAAAGAACAGAGTGAAAATTAAAAATAAAAACTGCTACTGTAAACGAAAGCTTCAACCTAGAAGAACAAATTAGGTGAGCCAAGTGGCATTTGTGTACTTGTTATTATCACCACGTATCATCAAGATTGGGTGAAAAAATATTTGTTGGTATTTCGGAAACTCGTAATTTCTTGAAAGCTTTTAAACCCCTCTCAATGAAAGTGCTTTTCCACAGTCTGTGCCTAGGGCTACTTGAAAGAGAAACAAACCATAGAGACTAAACTGAGAACTCCTTTTTTTCTCAAGTTTCAAAGATCTACTCCAAACTATGTTGGATTTAGAGTTCCAAATTCAAATATCTATATAGGAGAGAACAATGTGAAACCTAAATATAAAAACTGCTACTGTAGACGAACGTTTCAACTTAGAAGAACAAAATTTGGTGAGCCAAGTGGGATTTGTGTGCAGATCATTACCACCAAGTATCATCAAGATTGTGTTAAAAAGTATTTCCTGGTATATGGGAAACTCGTTATTTCTTAGAAGCGTGGCAAACCCTCTCAATGAAAGTGCTTTTCCACAGTTTGTGCCTAGGGCTACTTGAAGAGGAAACAAACCATAGAGAAAAAACCTAGAACTCCTTTATTTTGTCATGTTTCAAAGAGCTACTACACCCTGTTGGATTTAGAGTTCCAAATTCATCTATCTATATAGGAGGAAACAAAGTGAAACCTAAATATAAAAACTGCTACTGTAGACGAACGCTTCAACCTAGAAGAACAAATTTGGTGAGCCAAGTGGGATTTGTATACTGATCATTACCACCAAGTATCATCAAGATTGGGTTAAAAAGTATTTGCTGGTATTTCGGAAACTCGTTATTTCTTAGAAGCGTGGAAACCCCTCTCAATGAAAGTGCTTTTCCACAGTCTGTGCCTAGGGCTACTTGAAGAGGAAACAAACCATAGAGAAAAAACTGAGAACTCCTTTATTTTGTAAAGTTTCAAAGAGCTACTACAAACCCTGTTGGATTTAGATTTCCAAATTCATCTTTCTTTATAAGATGGAACAGAGTGAAACCTACATATAAAAACTGCTGCTGTAGACGAACGCTTCAACCTAGAAGTACACAATTTGGTGAGCCAAGTGGGATTTGTGTGCTGATCATTACCACCACGTATCATCAAGATTGGGGGAAAAAATATTTGCTGGTATTTCAGAAACTCGATATTTCTTAGAAGCTTGGCAACCCCTCTCAATGAAAGTGCTTTTCCACAGTCTGTGCCTAGGGCTACTTGAAAGAGAAAAACCGTAAAGACTAAACTGAGAACTCCTTTATTTTATCAAGTTTCAAAAAGCTTCTACAAACAATGTTGGATTTAGAGTTCCAAATACATCTATCTATATAGGACAGAACAGAGTGAAACCGAAAAATAAAAACTACTACTGTAAACGAACTCTTCAACCTAGAAGAACAAATTTGGAGAGCCAAGTGGGATTTGTGTACTTGTTATTATCACCACGTATCATCAAGATTGGGTGAAAAAATATTAGATGGTATTTCGGAAACTCGTAAATTCTTGGAAGCTTTTCTACCCCTCTCAATGAAAGCGCTTTTCCACAGTCTGTGCCTAGGTCTACTTGAAAGGGAAACAAACCATAGAGACTAAACTGAGAACTCCTTTATTTTGTCAAGTTTCAAGGAGCTACTACAAACCATGTTGGATTTAGAGTTCCAAAATCATCTATCTATATGGGAGGGAACAGAGTGAAACCTACATATAAAAACGCTTCAAGCTAGAAGTACACAATTTGTTGAGCCACGTGGGATTTGTGTACTGTTCATTACCACCACGTATCATCAAGATTGGGTGAAAAAATATTTGCTGCTATTTCGGAAACTCGTTATTTCTTAGAAGCTTCGCAAACCCTCTCAATGACAGTGCTTTTCTACAGTCTGTGCAGAGGGCTACTTGAAGAGGAAAAACCGTAGAGACTAAACTGAGAACTCCTTTATTTTGTCATGTTTCAAAAAGCTACTACAAACCATGTTGGATTTAGAGTTCCAAATTCATCTATCTATATAGGAGAGAACAGAGTGAAAACTAAAAATAAAAAATGCTCAAACCTAGAAGATCAAAATTTGGTGAGCCAAGTGGTATTTGTGTCCTTGTAACTAACACCACGTATCATCAAGATTGGGTGAAAAAATATTTGCTGGAATTACTGAAACTCGTAATTTCTTGGAAGCTTGGCAACCCCTCTTAATGAAAGTGCTTTTCCACACTCTGTGACTAGGGCTACTTGAAGAGGAAACAAACCATAGAGATTAAAGTGACAACTCCTTTATTTAGTCAAGTATTAAAGAGCTACTATAAACCATGTTGGATTTAGAGTTCCAAATTTGTCTATCTATATAAGAGAGAACAGAGTGAAACCTAAATATAAAAACTGCTACTGTAGACGAACGCTTCAACATAGAAGAGCAAATTTGGTGAGTCAAGTGGGATTTGTGTACTGATCATTACCACACGTATCATCAAGATTGGGTTAAAAAATAATTGCTGGTATTTCGGAAACTCGTTATTTCTTGGAAGCGTTGCAACCCCTCTCAATGAAAGTGCTTTTCCACAGTCTGTGCCTAGGGCTACTTGAAGAGGAAAGAAACCATAGAGAGTAAATTGAGAACTCCTTTATTTTGACAAGTTTTAAAGAGGTAGTAGAAAACATGTTGGATTTAGAGTACCAAATTCAAATATCTATATAGGAGAGAGCAAAGTGAAACCTAAATATAAATACTGCAACTTTAGACGCACGCTTCAACCTAAAAGAACAAAATTTGGTGAGCCAAGTGGGAATTGTGTACTGATCATTACCAAGAAGTATCATCAAGATTGTGTTAAAAAGTATTTCCTGGTATATGGGAAACTCGTTATTTCTTAGAAGCGTGGCAACCCCTCTCAATGAAAGTGCCTTTCCACAGTCTGTGCCTAGGGCTACTTGAAGAGGAAACAAACCATAGAGAAAAAACCTAGAACTCCTTTATTTTGTCAAGTTTCAAAGACCTACTACAAACCCTGTTGGATTTAGAGTTCCAAATTCATCTATCTTTATAAGAGGGAACAGAGTGAAACCTACATATAAAAACTGCGCCTGTAGACGAACGCTTCAACCTAGAAGTACACAATTTGGTTAGCCAAGTGGGATTTATGTACTGATCATTACCACCACGTATCATCAAGATTGGGTGAAAAAATATTTGCTGGTATTTCGGAAACTCGTTATTTCTTAGAAACTTGGCAACCCCTCTCAATGAAAGTGCTTTTCCACAGTCTGTGCCTAGGGATACTTGAAGAGGAAAAACCCTAGAGACTAAACTGAGAACATTTTTATTTTGTCAAGTTTCAAAGAGCTACTACAAACCATGTTGGATTTAGAATTCCAAATTCATCTCTCTAAATAGGAGAGAACAGAGTGAAACCTAAAAATAAAAACTTATACTGTAAACAAACATTTCAATCTAGAAGAACAAAATTTAGTGAGCCAAGTGGGATTAGTGTACTTGTCATTACCACAACGTATCATCAAGATTGTGAAAAAATATTTCTGGAATTTCGGAAACTTGTAATTTCTTGGAAGCTTGGCAACCCCTCTCAATGAAAGTGCTTTTCCACAGTCTGTGCCTAGGGCTACTTGAAGATCAAACAAACCATAGAGACAAAACTGAGATCTCCTTTATTTTGTCAAGTTTCAAAGAGCTACTACAAACCATGTTTGATTTAAAGTTTCAAATTCAACTATCTATATAGGAGAGATGAGAGTGAAACCTAAATATAAAAACTGCTACTGTAGACGAACGTTTCAACCAAGAAGAACAAATTTGGTGAGCCAAGTGAGATTTGTGTACTGATCATTACCACCAAGTATTATCAGGATTGGGTGAAAAAATAGTTGCTGGTGTTTCGGAAACTCGTTATTACTTAGAAGCTTCGCAACCCCTCTCAATTTAAGTGCTTTTTCACAGTCTGTGCCTAGGGCTACTTGAAGAGGAAACAAACCATAGAGACAAAACTGAGAAATCCTTTATTTTGTCAAGTTTCAAATAGCTACTACAAACCATGTTGGATTTAGAGTTCCAAATTCATCTATCTATATAGGAGAGAACAGAGGGAAACCTAAATTTAAAAACTGCTACTTGGACGAATGCTTCAACCAGAAGAACACAATTTGGTGAGCCAAGTGGGATTTGTATACTGATCATTACCATCACGTATCATCAAGATTCAGTGAAAAAATATTTGCTGGTGTTTTGGAAACTCGTTATTTCTTAGAAGATTGGCAACCCCTCTCAATGTAAGTGCTTTTCCAAAGTCTGTGCCTAGGGCTTCTTGAAGAGGAAACAAACCATGGAGACAAAACTGAGAACTCCTTTATTTTGTCAAGTTTCAAAGCGCTACTACAAACCATGTAGTATTTAGAGTTCCAAATTCATCTATCTATATAGGAGAGAACAGAGGGAAACCTAAATATAAAAACTGTTACTGTAGACGAACGCTTCAACATAGAAGAACACAATTTGGTGAGCCAAGGGGAATTTGTGTACTGATCATTACCACCACGTATCATCAAGATTGGGTGAAAAAAATATTTGCTGGTATTTCGGAAACTCGAAATTTCTTGGAAGCTTGGCAAACCCTCGTAATGAAAGTGCTTTTCCACAGACTCTGCCTAGGGCTACTTGAAGAGGAAACAAACCATAGAGACAAAACTGAGAACTCCTTTATTTTGTCAAGTTTCAAAGAGCTACTACAAACCATGTTGGATTTAGAGTTCCAAATTCATCTTTCTATATAGGAGAGAACAGAGTGAAACCTAAATATAAAAACTGCTACTGTAGACGAACGCTTCAACCTAGAAGAACAAATTTGGTGAGCCAAGTGGGATTTGTGTACTGATCATTAGAACAACGTATCATCAATATTGGGTGAAAAAATATTTGCTGGTACTTCGGAAACTCGTTATTTCTTAGAAGCTTGGCAACCCCTCTCAATGAAAGTGCTTTTCAGCAGTCTGTGCCTAGGGCTACTTGAAGAGGAAACAAACCATAGAGACTAAACTGAGAACTCCTTTATTTTCTCACGTTTCAAAGAGCTACTACAAACCATGTTGCATTTGGAGTTCCAAATTCATCTATCTATAAAGGAGAGAAGAGAGTGAAACCTAAATATAAAAACTGCTTCTGTAGACGAACGTTTCAACCAAGAAGAACAAATTTGGTGAGCCAAGTGAGATTTGTGTACTGATCATTACCACCAAGAATCATCAAGATTGGGTGAAAAAATATATCCCGGTATTTCGGTAACTTGTTATTTCTTAGAAGATTGGCAACCCCTCTCAAGGAAAGTGCTTTTCCACAGTCTGTGCCTAGGGCTACTTGAAGAGGAAACAAACCATAGAGACAAAACTGAGAACTCCTTTATTTTGTCAAGTTTCAAAGAGCTACTACAAACCATGTTGGATTTAGAGTTCCAAATTCATCTATCTATATAGGAGAGATGAGAGTGAAACCTAAATATAAAACTGCTACTGTAGACGAACGCTTCAACATAGAAGAACACAATTTGGTGAGCCAAGTGGGATTTGTGTACTGATCATTACCACCACGTATCATCAAGATTCAGTGAAAAAATATTTGCTGGTGTTTTGGAAACTCGTTATTTCTTAGAAGATTGGAAACCCCTCTCAATGTAAGTGCTTTTGCAAAGTCTGTGCCTAGGGCTACTTGAAGAGGAAACAAACCATGGAGACAAAACTGAGAAATCCTTTATTTTGTCAAGTTTCAAATAGCTACTACAAACCATGTTGGATTTAGAGTTCCAAATTCATCTATCTATATAGGAGAGAACAGAGGGGAACCTAAATTTAAAAACTGCTACGTGGACGAACGCTTCAACCAGAAGAACACAATTTGGTGAGCCAAGTGGGATTTGTATACTGATCATTACCACCACGTATCATCAAGATTGGGTGAAAAAATATTTGCTGGTATTTCGGAAACTCGTTATTTCTTAGAAGCTTGGCAACCGCTCTCAATGGAAGTGCTTTTCCACAGTCTGTGCCTAGGGCACTTGAAGATCAAACAAACCATAGAGACAAAACTGAGATCTCCTTTATTTTGTCAAGTTTCAAAGAGCTACTACAAACCATGTTGGATTTAGAGTTCCAAATTCATCTATCTCTATAGGAGAGATGAGAGTGAAACCTAAATATAAAAACTGCTACTGTAGAAGAACGCTTCAACATAGAAGAACACAATTTGGTGAGCCAAGTGGGATTTGTGTACTGATCATTACCACCACGTATCATCAAGATTCAGTGAAAAAATATTTGCTGGTGTTTTGGAAACTCGTTATTTCTTAGAAGATTGGCAAACCCTCTCAATGTAAGTGCTTTTCCAAAGTCTGTGCCTAGGGCTACTTGAAGAGGAAACAAACCATGGAGACAAAACTGAGAACTCCTTTATTTTGTCAAGTTTCAAAGCGCTACTACAAACCATGTAGGATTTAGAGTTCCAAATTCATCTATCTATATAGGAGAGAACGGAGGGAAACCTAAATATAAAAACTGTTACTGTAGACGAACGCTTCAACCTAGAAGAACACAATTTGGTGAGCCAAGGGGAATTTGTGTACTGATCATTACCACCACGTATCATCAAGATTGGGTGAAAAAAATATTTGCTGGTATTTCAGAAACTCGTAATTTCTTGGAAGCTTGGCAAACCCTCTTAATGAAAGTGCTTTTCCACAGACTCTGCCTAGGGCTACTTGAAGAGGAAACAAACCATAGATATTAAACTGAGAACTCCTTTATTTTGTCAAGTTTCAAAGAGCTACTACAAACCATGTTGGATTTAGAGTTCCAAATTCATCTATCTATATAGGAGAGAACAGAGTGAAACCTAAATATAAAAACTGCTACTGTAGACGAACGCTTCAACCTAGAAGAACAAATTTGGTGAGCCAAGTGGGATTTGTGTACTGATCATTACAACCACGTATCATCAATATTGGGTGAAAAACTTATTTGCTGGTACTTCGGAAACTCGTTATTTCTTAGAAGCTTGGCAACCCCTCTCAATGAAAGTGCTTTTCAGCAGTCTGTGCCTAGGGCTACTTGAGGAGGAAACAAACCATAGAGACTAAACTGAGAACTCCTTTATTTTCTCAAGTTTCAAAGAGCCACTACAAACCATGTTGCATTTGGAGTTCCAAATTCATCTATCTATAAAGGAGAGAATAGAGTGAAACCTAAATATAAAAACTACTTCTGTAGACGAACGTTTCAACCAAGAAGAACAAAATTTGTTGAGCCAAGTGGGATTTGTGTACTGATCATTACCACCAAGAATCATCAAGATTGGGTGAAAAAATATATCCCGGTATTTCGGTAACTTGTTATTTCTTAGAAGATTGGCAACCCCTCTCAATGAAAGTGCTTTTCCACAGTCTGTGCCTAGGGCTACTTGAAGAGGAAACGAACCATAAAGACAAAACTGAGAACTTCTTTATTTTGTCAAGTTTCAAATAGCTACTACAAACCATGTTGGATTTAGAGTTCCAAATTCATCTATCTATATAGGAGAGAACAGAAGGGAACCTAAATTTAAAAACTGCTACGTGGACGAACGCTTCAACCAGAAGAACACAATTTGGTGAGCCAAGTGGGATTTGTATACTGATCATTACCACCAAGTATTATCAGGATTGGGTGAAAAAATAGTTGCTGGTGTTTCGGAAAGTCGTTATTTTTTAGAAGCTTCGCAACCACTCTCAATGTAAGTGCTTTTTCACAGTCTGTGCCTAGGGCTACTTGAAGAGGAAACAAACCATAGTGACAAAACTGAGAACTCCGTTATTTTGTCAAGTTTCAAATAGCTACTACAAACCATGTTGGATTTAGAGTTCCAAATTCATCTATCTATATAGGAGAGAACAGAGGGAAACCTAAATGTAAAAACTGCTACTGTGGCCGAACGCTTCAACCAGAAGAACACAATTTTGTGAGCCAAGTGGGATTTGTATACTGATCATTACCACCACGTATCATCAAGATTGTGTGAAAAAATATTTGCTGGTATTTCGGAAACTCGTTATTTCTTAGAAGCTTGGGAACCGCTCTCAATGGAAGTGCTTTTCCACAGTCTGTGCCTAGGGCTACTTGAAGATCAAGCAAACCATAGAGACAAAACTGAGATCTCCTTTATTTTGTCAAGTTTCAAAGAGCTACTACAAACCATGTTGGATTTAGAGTTCCAAATTCATCTATCTATATAGGAGAGATGAGAGTGAAACCTAAATATAAAAACTGCTACTGCAGACGAACGCTTCAACCTAGAAGAACACAATTTGTTGAGCCAAGTGGGATTTGTGTACTGATCATTACCACCAAGTATCATCAAGATTGGGTAAAAAATATTTGCTGGTATTTCAGAAATTTGTTATTTTTTAGAAGCTTGGCAACCCCTCTCAATGAAAGTGCTTTTCCACAGTCTGTGCCTAGGGCTACTTGAAGAGGAAACAAACCATAGAGACAAAACTGAGAACTCCTTTATTTTGTCAAGTTTCAAAAAGTTACTACATACCATGTTAGATGTAGAGTTCCAAATTCATCTATCTATTAGGAGAGATGAGAGTGAAACCTAAATATAAAAACTGCTACTGTAGACGAACGCTTCAAACTAGAAGAGCACAATTTGGTGAGCCAAGTGGGATTTGTGTACTGATCATTACCACCAAGTATTATCAGGATTGGGTGAAAAAATAGTTGCTGGTGTTTCGGATACTCGTTATTTCTTAGAAGCTTCGCAACCCCTCTCAATGTAAGTCCTTTATCACAGTCTGTGCCTAGGGCTACTTGAAGAGGAAACAAACCATAGAGACAAAACTGAGAAATCCTTTATTTTGTCAAGTTTCAAATAGCTACTACAAACCATGTTGGATTTAGAGTTCCAAATTCATCTATCTATATAGGAGAGAACAGAGGGGAACCTAAATTTAAAAACTGCTACGTGGACGAACGCTTCAACCAGAAGAACACAATTTGGTGAGCCAAGTGGGATTTGTATACTGATCATTACCACCACGTATCATCAAGATTGGGTGAAAAAATATTTGCTGGTATTTCGGAAACTCGTTATTTCTTAGAAGCTTGGCAACCGCTCTCAATGGAAGTGCTTTTCCACAGTCTGTGCCTAGGGCTACTTGAAGATCAAGCAAACCATAGAGACAAAACTGAGATCTCCTTTATTTTGTCAAGTTTCAAAGAGCTACTACAAACCATGTTGGATTTAGAGTTCCAAATTCATCTATCTATATAGGAGAGATGAGAGTGAAACCTAAATATAAAAACTGCTACTGCAGACGAACGCTTCAACCTAGAAGAACACAATTTGTTGAGCCAAGTGGGATTTGTGTACTGATCATTACCACCAAGTATCATCAAGATTGGGTAAAAAATATTTGCTGGTATTTCAGAAATTTGTTATTTTTTAGAAGCTTGGCAACCCCTCTCAATGAAAGTGCTTTTCCACAGTCTGTGCCTAGGGCTACTTGAAGAGGAAACAAACCATAGAGACAAAACTGAGAAATCCTTTATTTTGTCAAGTTTCAAAAAGTTACTACATACCATGTTAGATGTAGAGTTCCAAATTCATCTATCTATTAGGAGAGATGAGAGTGAAACCTAAATATAAAAACTGCTACTGTAGACGAACGCTTCAAACTAGAAGAGCACAATTTGGTGAGCCAAGTGGGATTTGTGTACTGATCATTACCACCAAGTATTATCAGGATTGGGTGAAAAAATAGTTGCTGGTGTTTCGGAAACTCGTTATTTCTTAGAAGCTTCGCAACCCCTCTCAATGTAAGTGCTTTTTCACAGTCTGTGCCTAGGGCTACTTGAAGAGGAAACAAACCATAGAGACAAAACTGAGAAATCCTTTATTTTGTCAAGTTTCAAATAGCTACTACAAACCATGTTGGATTTAGAGTTCCAAATTCATCTATCTCTATAGGAGAGATGAGAGTGAAACCTAAATATAAAAACTGCTACTGTAGAAGAACGCTTCAACATAGAAGAACACAATTTGGTGAGCCAAGTGGGATTTGTGTACTGATCATTACCACCACGTATCATCAAGATTCAGTGAAAAAATATTTGCTGGTGTTTTGGAAAATCGTTATTTCTTAGAAGATTGGCAAACCATCTCAATGTAAGTGCTTTTCCAAAGTCTGTGCCTAGGGCTACTTGAAGAGGAAACAAACCATGGAGACAAAACTGAGAACTCCTTTATTTTGTCAAGTTTCAAAGCGCTACTACAAACCATGTAGGATTTAGAGTTCCAAATTCATCTATCTATATAGGAGAGAACGGAGGGAAACCTAAATATAAAAACTGTTACTGTAGACGAACGCTTCAACCTAGAAGAACACAATTTGGTGAGCCAAGGGGAATTTGTGTACTGATCATTACCACCACGTATCATCAAGATTGGGTGAAAAAAATATTTGCTGGTATTTCAGAAACTCGTAATTTCTTGGAAGCTTGGCAAACCCTCTTAATGAAAGTGCTTTTCCACAGACTCTGCCTAGGGCTACTTGAAGAGGAAACAAACCATAGATATTAAACTGAGAACTCCTTTATTTTGTCAAGTTTCAAAGAGCTACTACAAACCATGTTGGATTTAGAGTTCCAAATTCATCTATCTATATAGGAGAGAACAGAGTGAAACCTAAATATAAAAACTGCTACTGTAGACGAACGCTTCAACCTAGAAGAACAAATTTGGTGAGCCAAGTGGGATTTGTGTACTGATCATTACAACCACGTATCATCAATATTGGGTGAAAAACTTATTTGCTGGTACTTCGGAAACTCGTTATTTCTTAGAAGCTTGGCAACCCCTCTCAATGAAAGTGCTTTTCAGCAGTCTGTGCCTAGGGCTACTTGAAGAGGAAACAAACCATAGAGACTAAACTGAGAACTCCTTTATTTTCTCAAGTTTCAAAGAGCCACTACAAACCATGTTGCATTTGGAGTTCCAAATTCATCTATCTATAAAGGAGAGAACAGAGTGAAACCTAAATATAAAAACTGCTTCTGTAGACGAACGTTTCAACCAAGAAGAACAAAATTTGGTGAGCCAAGTGGGATTTGTGTACTGATCATTACCACCAAGAATCATCAAGATTGGGTGAAAAAATATATCCCGGTATTTCGGTAACTTGTTATTTCTTAGAAGATTGGCAACCCCTCTCAATGAAAGTGCTTTTCCACAGTCTGTGCCTAGGGCTACTTGAAGAGGAAACGAGCCATAGAGACAGAACTGAGAACTCCTTTATTTTGTCAAGATTCAAAGAGCTACTACAAACCATGTTGGATTTAGAGTTCCAAATTCATCTATCTATTTAGGAGAGATGAGAGTGAAACCTAAATATAAAAACTGCTACTGTAGACGAACGCTTCAAACTAGAAGAACACAATTTGGTGAGCCAAGTGGGATTTGTGTACTGATCATTACCACCAAGTAGTATCAGGATTGGGTGAAAAAATATTTGCTGGTATTTCGGAAACTCGTTATTTCTTAGAAACTTGGCAACCCCTCTCAATGAAAGTGCTTTTCCACAGTCTGTGCCTAGGGATACTTGAAGAGGAAAAACCCTAGAGACTAAACTGAGAACTTTTTTATTTTGTCAAGTTTCAAAGAGCTACTACAAACCATGTTGGATTTAGAGTTCCAAATTCATCTCTCTAAATAGGTGAGAACAGAGTGAAACCTAAAAATAAAAACTTATACTGTAAACAAACGCTTCAATCTAGAAGAACAAAATTTAGTGAGCCAAGTGGGATTAGTGTACTTGTCATTACCACAACGTATCATCAAGATTGGGTGAAAAAATATTTGCTGGCATTTCGGAAACTTGTAATTTCTTGGAAGCTTGGCAACCCCTCTCAATGAAAGTGCTTTTCCACAGTCTGTGCCTAGGGCTACTTGAAGATCAAACAAACCATAGAGACCAAACTGAGATCTCCTTTATTTTGTCAAGTTTCAAAGAGCTACTACAAACCATGTTTGATTTAGAGTTCCAAATTCATCTATCTATATAGGAGAGATGAGAGTGAAACCTAAATATAGAACCTGCTACTGTAGACGAACGCTTCAACATAGAAGAACACAATTTGGTGAGCCAAGTGGGATTTGTGTACTGATCATTACCACCACGTATCATCAAGATTGGGTTAAAAAATAATTGCTGGTATTTCGGAAACTCGTTATTTCTTAGAAGCGTTGCAACCCCTCTCAATGAAAGTGCTTTTCCACAGTCTGTGACTAGGGCTACATGAAGAGGAAACAAACCATAGACACTAAATTGAGAACTCCTTTATTTTCACAAGTTTTAAAGAGGTACTAGAGAACATGTTGGATTTAGAGTACCAAATTCAAATATCTATATAGGAGAGAACAAAGTGAAACCTAAATATAAAAACTGCAACTTTAGACGCACGCTTCAACCTAAAAGAACAAAATTTGGTGAGCCAAGTGGGATTTGTGTACTGATCATTACCAAGAAGTATCATCAAGATTGTGTTAAAAAGTATTTCCTGGTATATGGGAAACTCGTTATTTCTTAGAAGCATGGCAACCCCTCTCAATGAAAGTGCCTTTCCACAGTCTGTGCCTAGCGCTACTTGAAGAGGAAACAAACCATAGAGAAAAAACCTAGAACTCCTTTATTTTGTCAACTTTCAAAGAGCTACAACAAACCCTGTTGGATTTAGAGTTCCAAATTCATCTATCTTTATAAGAGGGAACAGAGTGAAACCTACATATAAAAACTGCTTCTGTAGACGAACGCTTCAACCTAGAAGTACACAATTTGGTTAGCCAAGTGGGATTTGTGTTCTGATCATTACCACCACGTATCATCAAGATTGGGTTAAAAAATATTTGCTGGTATTTCGGAAACTCGTTATTTCTTAGAAACTTGGCAACCCCTCTCAATGAAAGTGCTTTTCCACAGTCTGTTCCTTGGGCTACTTGAAGAGGAAACAAACCATAGAGACTAAACTGAGAACTCCTTTATTTTGTCAAGTTTCAAAAAGCTACTACAAACCATGTTAGGTATAGAGTTCCAAATTCATCTATCTATATAAGAGAGAACAGAGTGAACCCTACATACATGAACTGCTGCTGTAGATGAACCCTTTAACCTAGAAGAACACAATTTGGTGAGCCAAGTGGGATTTGTGTACTGATTATTACCACCAAGAATCATCAAGATTGGGTGAAAAAATATTTGCTGGTATTTCGGAAACTCGTTATTTCTTAGAAGCTTGGCAACCCCTCTCAATGAAAGTGCTTTTCCACAGTCTGTGCCTAGGGGTACTTGAAGAGGAAACAAACCAATGAGACAAAACTGAGATCTCCTTTATTTTGTAAAGTTTCAAAGAGCTACTACAAACCATGTTGGATTTAGAGTTCCAAATTCATCTATCTATATAGGAGAGAACAGAGGGAAACCTAAATATAAAAACTGTTACTGTGGACGAACGCTTCAACCTAGAAGAACACAATTTGGTGAGCCAAGGGGAATTTGTGTACTGATCATTACCACCACGTATCATCAAGATTGGGTGAAAAAAATATTTGCTGGTATTTCGGAAACTCGTAATTTCTTGGAAGCTTGGCAACCCTCTTAATGAAATTGCTTTTCCACAGACTCTGCCTAGGGCTACTTGAAGAGGAAACAAACCATAGATATTAAACTGAGAACTCCTTTATTTTGTCAAGTTTCAAAGAGCTACTACAAACCATCTTGGATTTAGAGTTCCAAGTTGATCTATCTATATAGGAGAGAACAGAGTGAAACCTAAATATAAAAACTGCTACTGTAGACGAACGCTTCAACCTAGAAGAACATATTGGTGAGCCAAGTGGGATTTGTGTACTGATCATTACAACCACGTATCATCAATATTGGGTGAAAAAATATTTGCTGGTACTTCGGAAACTCGTTATTTCTTAGAAGCTTGGCAAACCCTCTCAATGAAAGTGCTTTTCAGCAGTCTGTGCCTAGGGCTACTTGAAGAGGAAACAAACCATAGAGACTAAACTGAGAACTCCTTTATTTTTGCAAGTTTCAAAGAGCTACTACAAACCATGTTGCATTTGGAGTTCCAAATTCATCTATCTATAAAGGAGAGAACAGAGTGAAACCTAAATATAAAAACTGCTTCTGTAGACGAACGTTTCAACCAAGAAGAACAAAATTTGGTGAGCCAAGTGGGATTTGTGTACTGATCATTACCACCAAAAATCATCAAGACTGGGTGAAAAAATATATCCTGGTATTTCGGTAACTTGTTATTTCTTAGAAGATTGGCAACCCCTCTCAATGAAAGTGCTTTTCCACAGTCTGTGCCTAGGGCTACTTGAAGAGGAAACGAGCCATAGAGACAAAACTGAGAACTCCTTTATTTTGTCAAGTTTCAAAGAGCTACTACAAACCATGTTGGATTTAGAGTTCCAAATTCATCTATCTATATAGGAGAGAACAGAGGGAAACCTAAATATAAAAACTGTTACTGTGGACGAACGCTTCAACCTAGAAGAACACAATTTGGTGAGCCAAGGGGAATTTGTGTACTGATCATTACCACCACGTATCATCAAGATTGGGTGAAAAAAATATTTGCTGGTATTTCGGAAACTAGTAATTTCTTGGAAGCTTGGCAACCCTCTTAATGAAATTGCTTTTCCACAGACTCTGCCTAGGGCTACTTGAAGAGGAAACAAACCATAGATATTAAACTGAGAACTCCTTTATTTTGTCAAGTTTCAAAGAGCTACTACAAACCATCTTGGATTTAGAGTTCCAAATTGATCTATCTATATAGGAGAGAACAGAGTGAAACCTAAATATAAAAACTGCTACTGTAGACGAACGCTTCAACCTAGAAGAACATATTGGTGAGCCAAGTGGGATTTGTGTACTGATCATTACAACCACGTATCATCAATATTGGGTGAAAAAATATTTGCTGGTACTTCGGAAACTCGTTATTTCTTAGAAGCTTGGCAAACCCTCTCAATGAAAGTGCTTTTCAGCAGTCTGTGCCTAGGGCTACTTGAAGAGGAAACAAACCATAGAGACTAAACTGAGAACTCCTTTATTTTTGCAAGTTTCAAAGAGCTACTACAAACCATGTTGCATTTGGAGTTCCAAATTCATCTATCTATAAAGGAGAGAACAGAGTGAAACCTAAATATAAAAACTGCTTCTGTAGACGAACGTTTCAACCAAGAAGAACAAAATTTGGTGAGCCAAGTGGGATTTGTGTACTGATCATTACCACCAAAAATCATCAAGACTGGGTGAAAAAATATATCCTGGTATTTCGGTAACTTGTTATTTCTTAGAAGATTGGCAACCCCTCTCAATGAAAGTGCTTTTCCACAGTCTGTGCCTAGGGCTACTTGAAGAGGAAACGAGCCATAGAGACAAAACTGAGAACTCCTTTATTTTGTCAAGTTTCAAAGAGCTACTACAAACCATGTTGGATTTAGAGTTCCAAATTCATCTATCTATTTAGGAGAGATGAGAGTGAAACCTAAATATAAAAACTGCTACTGTAGACGAACGCTTCAAACTAGAAGAACACAATTTGGTGAGCCAAGTGGGATTTGTGTACTGATCATTACCACCAAGTAGTATCAGGATTGGGTGAAAAAATAGTTGCTGGTGTTTCGGAAACTCGTTATTTCTTAGAAGCTTCGCAACCCCTCTCAATGTAAGTGCTTTTTCACAGTCTGTGCCTAGGGCTACTTGAAGAGGAAACAAACCATAGAGACAAAACTGAGAAATCCTTTTTTTTGTCAAGTTTCAAAGAGCTACTACAAACCATGTTGGATTTAGAGTTCCAAATTCATCTATCTATATAGGAGAGATGAGAGTGAAACCTAAATATAAAAATTGCTACTCTAGACGAACGCTTCAACCTAGAAGAACAAAATTTGGTGAGCCAAGTGGGATTTGTGTACTGATCATTACCACTATGTATCATCAAGATTGCGTGAAAAAATATTTGCTGGTTTTTTGGAAACTCGTTATTTCTTAGAAGCTTGGCAACCCCTCTAAATATAAGTGCTTTTCCACAGTCTGTGCCAAGGGCTACTTGAAGAGGAAACAAACCGTGGAGACAAAACTGAGAAATCCTTTATTTTGTCAAGTTTCAAATAGCTACTACAAACCATGTTGGATTTAGAGTTCCAAATTCATCTATCTATATAGGAGAGATGAGAGTGAAACCTAAATATAAAAACTGCTATTGTAGACGAACGCTTCAAACTAGAAGAACACAATTTGGTGAGCCAAGTGGGATTTGTGTTCTGATCATTACCACCACGTATCATCAAGATTCAGTGAAAAAATATTTGCTGGTGTTTTGGAAACTCGTTATTTCTTAGAAGATTGGCAACCCCTCTCAATGTAAGTGCTTTTCCAAAGTCTGTGCCTAGGGCCACTTGAAGAAGAAACAAACCATGGAGACAAAACTGAGAACTCCTTTATTTTGTCAATTTCAAAGCGCTACTACAAACCATGTTTGATTTAGAGTTCCAAATTCATCTATCTATATAGGAGAGATGAGAGTGAAACCTAAATATAAAAACTGCTACTGTAGACGAACGCTTCAACATAGAAGAACACAATTTGGTGAGCCAAGTGGGATTTGTGTACTGATCATTACCACCACGTATCATCAAGATTGGGTTAAAAAATAATTGCTGGTATTTCGGAAACTCGTTATTTCTTAGAAGCGTTGCAACCCCTCTCAATGAAAGTGCTTTTCCACATTCTGTGCCTAGGGCTACTTGAAGAGGAAACAATCCATAGAGACTAAATTGAGAACTCCTTTATTTTGACAAGTTTTAAAGAGGTACTAGAGAACATATTGGATTTAGAGTACCAAATTCAAATATCTATATAGGAGAGAACAAAGTGAAACCTAAATATAAAACCTGCAACTTTAGACGCACGCTTCAACCTAAAAGAACAAAATTTGGTGAGCCAAGTGGGATTTGTGTACTGATCATTACCAAGAAGTATCATCAAGATTGTGTTAAAAAGTATTTCCTGGTATATGGGAAACTCGTTATTTCTTAGAAGCGTGGCAACCCCTCTCAATGAAAGTGCCTTTCCACAGTCTGTGCCTATGGCTACTTGAAGAGGAAAGAAACCATAGAGAAAAAACCTAGAACTCCTTTATTTTGTGAAGTTTCAAAGAGCTACTACAAACCCTGTTGGATTTAGAGTTCCAAATTCATCTATCTTTATAAGAGGGAACAGAATGAAACCTACATATAAAAACTGCTTCTGTAGACGAACGCTTCAACCTAGAAGTACACAATTTGGTTAGCCAAGTGGGATTTGTGTTCTGATCATTACCACCACGTATCATCAAGATTGGGTGAAAAAATATTTGCTGGTATTTCGGAAACTCGTTATTTCTTAGAAACTTGGCAACCCCTCTCAATGAAAGTGCTTTTCCACAGTCTGTGCATAGGGATACTTGAAGAGGAAAAACCCTAGAGACTAAACTGAGAACTTTTTTATTTTGTCAAGTTTCAAAGAGCTACTACAAACCATGTTGGATTTAGAGTTCCAAATTCATCTCTCTAAATAGGTGAGAACAGAGTGAAACCTAAAAATAAAAACTTATACTGTAAACAAACGCTTCAATCTAGAAGAACAAAATTTAGTGAGCCAAGTGGGATTAGTGTACTTGTCATTACCACAACGTATCATCAAGATTGGGTGAAAAAATATTTGCTGGCATTTCGGAAACTTGTAATTTCTTGGAAGCTTGGCAACCCCTCTCAATGAAAGTGCTTTTCCACAGTCTGTGCCTAGGGCTACTTGAAGATCAAACAAACCAAAGAGACAAAACTGAGATCTCCTTTATTTTGTCAAGTTTCAAAGAGCTACTACAAACCATGTTTGATTTAGAGTTCCAAATTCATCTATCTATATAGGAGAGATGAGAGTGAAACCTAAATATAAAAACTGCTACTGTAGACGAACGCTTCAACATAGAAGAACACAATTTGGTGAGCCAAGTGGGATTTGTGTACTGATCATTACCACCACGTATCATCAAGATTGGGTTAAAAAATAATTGCTGGTATTTCGGAAACTCGTTATTTCTTAGAAGAGTTGCAACCCCTCTCAATGAAAGTGCTTTTCCACAGTCTGTGACTAGGGCTACATGAAGAGGAAACAAACCATAGACACTAAATTGAGAACTCCTTTATTTTCACAAGTTTTAAAGAGGTACTAGAGAACATGTTGGATTTAGAGTACCAAATTCAAATATCTCTATAGGAGAGAACAAAGTGAAACCTAAATATAAAAACTGCAACTTTAGACGCACGCTTCAACCTAAAAGAACAAAATTTGGTGAGCCAAGTGGGATTTGTGTACTGATCATTACCAAGAAGTATCATCAAGATTGTGTTAAAAAGTATTTGCTGGTATATGGGAAACTCGTTATTTCTTAGAAGCGTGGCAACCCCTCTCAATGAAAGTGCCTTTCCACAGTCTGTGCCTAGCACTACTTGAAGAGGAAACAAACCATAGAGAAAAAACCTAGAACTCCTTTATTTTGTCAAGTTTCAAAGAGCTACTACAAACCCTGTTGGATTTAGAGTTCCAAATTCATCTATCTTTATAAGAGGGAACAGAGTGAAACCTACATATAAAACCTGCTTCTGTAGACGAACGCTTCAACCTAGAAGTACACAATTTGGTTAGCCAAGTGGGATTTGTGTACTGATCATTACCACCACGTATCATCAAGATTGGGTTAAAAAATATTTGCTGGTATTTCGGAAACTCGTTATTTCTTAGAAACTTGGCAACCCCTCTCAATGAAAGTGCTTTTCCACAGTCTGTTCCTTGGGCTACTTGAAGAGGAAACAAACCATAGAGACTAAACTGAGAACTCCTTTATTTTGTCAAGTTTCAAAAAGCTACTACAAACCATGTTAGGTATAGAGTTCCAAATTCATCTATCTATATAAGAGAGAACAGAGTGAAACCTACATACATGAACTGCTGCTGTAGATGAACCCTTTAACCTAGAAGAACACAATTTGGTGAGCCAAGTGGGATTTGTGTACTGATTATTACCACCAAGAATCATCAAGATTGGGTGAAAAAATATTTGCTGGTATTTCGGAAACTCGTTATTTCTTAGAAGCTTGGCAACCCCTCTCAATGAAAGTGCTTTTCCACAGTCTGTGCCTAGCTCTATTTGAAGAGGAAACAATCCATAGAGACAAAACTGAGAACTCCTTTATTTTGTCATGTTTCAAAAGCTACTACAAACCATGTTGGATTTAGAGTTCCAAATTCATCTCTCTATATAGGAGAGAAGAGAGTGAAACCTAAATATAAAAACTGCTACTGTAGACGAACACTTCAACCTAGAAGAAGACAATTTGGTGAGCCAAGTTTGATTTGTGTACTGATCATTACCACCACGTATCATCAAGATTGGGTTAAAAAATATTTGCTGGTATTTCGGAAACTCGTTATTTCTTAGAAGCTTGGCAAACCATCTCAATGAAAGTGCTTTTCCACAGTCTGTTCCTTGGGCTACTTGAAGAGGAAACAAACCATAGAGACTAAACTGAGAACTCCTTTATTTTGTCAAGTTTCAAAAAGCTACTACAAACCATGTTAGGTATAGAGTTCCAAATTCATCTATCTATATAAGAGAGAACAGAGTGATACCTACATACATGAACTGCTGCTATAGATGAACCCTTTAACCTAGAAGAACACAATTTGGTGAGCCAAGTGGGATTTGTGTACTGATTATTACCACCAAGAATCATCAAGATTGGGTGAAAAAATATTTGCTGGTATTTCGGAAACTCGTTATTTCTTAGAAGCTTGGCAACCCCTCTCAATGAAAGTGCTTTTCCACAGTCTGTGCCTAGGGGTACTTGAAGAGGAAACAAACCAATGAGACAAAACTGAGATCTCCTTTATTTTGTAAAGTTTCAAAGAGCTACTACAAACCATGTTGGATTTAGAGTTCCAAATTCATCTATCTATATAGGAGAGAACAGAGGGAAACCTAAATATAAAAACTGCTACTGTGGACGAACGCTTCAACCTAGAAGAACACAATTTGGTGAGCCAAGGGGAATTTGTGTACTGATCATTACCACCACGTATCATCAAGATTGGGTGAAAAAAATATTTGCTGGTATTTCGGAAACTCGTAATTTCTTGGAAGCTTGGCAAACCCTCTTAATGAAATTGCTTTTCCACAGACTCTGCCTAGGGCTACTTGAAGAGGAAACAAACCATAGATACTAAACTGAGAACTCCTTTATTTTGTCAAGTTTCAAAGAGCAACTACAAACCATCTTGGATTTAGAGTTCCAAATTGATCTATCCATATAGGAGAGAACAGAGTGAAACCTAAATATAAAAACTGCTACTGTAGACGAACGCTTCAACCTAGAAGAACATATTGGTGAGCCAAGTGGGATTTGTGTACTGATCATTACAACCACGTATCATCAATATTGGGTGAAAAAATATTTGCTGGTACTTCGGAAACTCGTTATTTCTTAGAAGCTTGGCAAACCCTCTCAATGAAAGTGCTTTTCAGCAGTCTGTGCCTAGGGCTACTTGAAGAGGAAACAAACCATAGAGACTTAATTGAGAACTCCTTTATTTTTGCAAGTTTCAAAGAGCTACTACAAACCATGTTGCATTTGGAGTTCCAAATTCATCTATCTATAAAGGAGAGAACAGAGTGAAACATAAATATAAAAACTGCTTCTGTAGACGAACGTTTCAACCAAGAAGAAGAAAATTTGGTGAGCCAAGTGGGATTTGTGTACTGATCATTACCACCAAAAATCATCAAGACTGGGTGAAAAAATATATCCCGGTATTTCGGTAACTTGTTATTTCTTAGAAGATTGGCAACCCCTCTCAATGAAAGTGCTTTTCCACAGTCTGTGCCTAGGGCTACTTGAAGAGGAAACGAGCCATAGAGACAAAACTGAGAACTCCTTTATTTTGTCAAGTTTCAAAGAGCTACTACAAACCATGTTGTATTTAGAGTTCCAAATTCATCTATCTATTTAGGAGAGATGAGAGTGAAACCTAAATATAAAAACTGCTACTGTAGACGAACGCTTCAAACTAGAAGAACACAATTTGGTGAGCCAAGTGGGATTTGTGTACTGATCATTACCACCAAGTAGTATCAGGATTGGGTGAAAAAATAGTTGCTGGTGTTTCGGAAACTCGTTATTTCTTAGAAGCTTCACAACCTCTCTCAATGTAAGTGCTTTTTCACAGTCTGTGCCTAGGGCTACTTGAAGAGGAAACAAACCATAGAGACAAAACTGAGAAATCCTTTTTTTGTCAAGTTTCAACAGCTACTACAAACCATGTTGGATTTAGAGTTCCAAATTCATCTATCTATATAGGAGAGATGAGAGTGAAACCTAAATATAAAAATTGCTACTCTAGACGAACGCTTCAACCTAGAAGAACAAAATTTGGTGAGCCAAGTGGGATTTGTGTACTGATCATTACCACTATGTATCATCAAGATTGCGTGAAAAAATATTTGCTGGTGTTTTGGAAACTCGTTATTTCTTAGAAGCTTGGCAACCCCTCTAAATATAAGTGCTTTTCCACAGTCTGTGACAAGGGCTACTTGAAGAGGAAACAAACCGTGGAGACAAAACTGAGAATTCCTTTATTTTGTCAAGTTTCAAATAGCTACTACAAACCATGTTGGATTTAGAGTTCCAAATTCATCTATCTATATAGGAGAGATGAGAGTGAAACCTAAATAAAAAACTGCTATTGTAGACGAACGCTTCAAACTAGAAGAACACAATTTGGTGAGCAAAGTGGGATTTGTGTTCTGATCATTACCACCACGTATCATCAAGATTCAGTGAAAAAATATTTGCTGGTGTTTTGGAAACTCGTTATTTCTTAGAAGATTGGCAACCCCTCTCAATGAAAGTGCTTTTCCACAGTCTGTGCCTAGCTCTATTTGAAGAGGAAACAAACCATGGAGACAAAACTGAGAACTCCTTTATTTTGTCAAGTTTCAAAGCGCTACTACAAACCATGTTTGATTTAGAGTTCCAAATTCATCTATCTATATAGGAGAGATGAGAGTGAAACCTAAATATAAAAACTGCTACTGTAGACGAACGCTTCAACATAGAAGAACACAATTTGGTGAGCCAAGTGGGATTTGTGTACTGATCATTACCACCACGTATCATCAAGATTGGGTTAAAAAATAATTGCTGGTATTTCGGAAACTCGTTATTTCTTAGAAGCGTTGCAACCCCTCTCAATGAAAGTGCTTTTCCACATTCTGTGCCTAGGGCTACTTGAAGAGGAAACAATCCATAGAGACTAAATTGAGAACTCCTTTATTTTGACAAGTTTTAAAGAGGTACTAGAGAACATGTTGGATTTAGAGTACCAAATTCAAATATCTATATAGGAGAGAACAAAGTGAAACCTAAATATAAAAACTGCAACTTTAGACGCACGCTTCAACCTAAAAGAACAAAATTTGGTGAGCCAAGTGGGATTTGTGTACTGATCATTACCAAGAAGTATCATCAAGATTGTGTTAAAAAGTATTTCCTGGTATATGGGAAACTCGCTATTTCTTAGAAGCGTGGCAACGCCTCTCAATGCAAGTGCCTTTCCACAGTCTGTGCCTAGGGCGACTTGAAGAGGAAAGAAACCATAGAGAAAAAACCTAGAACTCCTTTATTTTGTGAAGTTTCAAAGAGCTACTACAAACCCTGTTGGATTTAGAGTTCCAAATTCATCTATCTTTATAAGAGGGAACAGAGTGAAACCTACATATAAAAACTGCTTCTGTAGACGAACGCTTCAACCTAGAAGTACACAATTTGGTTAGCCAAGTGGGATTTGTGTTCTGATCATTACCACCACGTATCATCAAGATTGGGTGAAAAAATATTTGCTGGTATTTCGGAAACTCGTTATTTCTTAGAAGTTTGGCAACCCCTCTCAATATAAGTGCTTTTCCACAGTCTGTTCCTAGGGCTACTTGAAGAGGAAACAAACCATAAAGACAAAACTGAGAAATCCTTTATTTTGTCAAGTTTCAAAGAGCTACTACAAACCATGTTGGATTTAGAGTTCCAAATTCATCTATCTATATAGGAGAGATGAGAATGAAACCTAAATATAAAAACTGCTACTGTAGACGAACGCTTCAACCTAGAAGAACACAATTTGTTGAGCCAAGTGGGATTTGTGTACTGATCATTACCACCACGTATCATCAAGATTGGGTAAAAAAATATTTGCTGGTATTTCAGAAACTCCTGTTTTCTTGGAAGCTTGGCAACCCCTCTCAATGATAGTGCAGTTCCACAGTCTGTGCCTAGGGCTTCTTGAAGAGGAAACAAACCACAGAGAGAAAACTGAGAACTCCTTTATTTTGTCAAGTTTCAAAGGCTACTACAAACCACGTTGGATTTAGAGTTCCAAATTCATCTATCTATATAGGAGAGAACAGAGTGAAACCTAAAAATAAAAACTGCTACTGTAGACGAACGCTTCAACCTAGAAAAACACAATTTGGTGAGCCAAGTGGGATTTGTGTACTGATCATTACCACCAAGAATCATCAAGATTGGGTGAAAAAATATTTGCTGGTATTTCAGAAACTCCTGTTTTCTTGGAAGCTTGGCAACCCCTCTCAATGAAAGTGCTGTACCACAGTCTGTGCCTAGGGCTAATTGAAGAGGAAACAAACCATAGAGACAAAACTGAGAACTCCTTTATTTTTTAACGTTTCAAATGCTACAACAAACCATGTTGGATTTAGATTTCCAAATTCATCTATCTATATAGGAGAGAATAGAGTGAAACCTACATGTAAAAACTGCCACTGTAGACGAACGCTTCAATCTAGAAGTACACAATTTGGTGAGCCAAGTGGTATTTGTGTACTGATCATTACCACCACGTATCAAAAAGATTGGGTGAAAAAATGTTTGCTGCTGTTTTGGAAACTCGTTATTTCTTAGAAGTTTGGCAACCCCTCTAAATATAAGTGCTTTTCCACAGTCTGTGCCTAGGGCTACTTGAAGAGGAAACAAACCATAAAGACAAAACTGAGAACTCCGTTATTTTGTCAAGTTTCAAAGAGCTACTACAAACCATGTTGCATTTGGATTTCCAAATTCATCTATCTATAAAAGAGAGAACAGAGTGAAACCTAAATATAAAAACTGCTTCTGTAGACGAACGTTTCAACCAACAAGAACAAAATTTGGTGAGCCAAGTGGGATTTGTGTTCTGATCATTACCACCAAGAATCATCAAGATTGGGTGAAAAAATATATCCCGGTATTTCGGTAACTCGTTATTTCTTAGAAGCTTGGAAACCCCTCTCAATGAAAGTGCTTTTCCACAGTCTGTGCCTAGGGCTACTTGAAGAGGAAACAAACCAGAGAGACAATACTGAGAAGTACTTTATTTTGTCAAGTTTCAAAGAGCTACTACAAACCATGTTGGATTTAGAGTTCCAAATTCATCTATCTATATAGGAGAGAACAGAGGGAAACCTAAATGTAAAAACTGCTACTGTGGACGAAAGCTTCAACCAGAAGAACACAATTTGGTGAGCCAAGAGGGATTTGTATACTGATCATTACGACCATGTATCATCAAGATTGGGTGAAAAATATTTGCTGGTATTTCAGAAATTTGTTATTTCTTAGAAGCTTGGCAAACCCTCTCAATGAAAGTGCTTTTCCACAGTCTGTACCTAGGGCTACTTGAAGAGGAAACAAACCATAGATACAAAACTGAGAACTCCTTTATTTTGTCAAGTTTCAAAGAGCTACTACAAACCATGTTGGATTTAGAGTTCCAAAATCATCTATCTATATAGGAGAGATGAGAGTGAAACCTAAATATAAAAACTGCTACTGAAGACCAATGCTTCAACCTAGAAAAACACAATTTGGTGAGCCAAGTGGGATTTGTGTAGTGATCATTATCACCACGTATCATCAAGATTGGGTGAAAAAATATTTGCTGGTGTTTTGGAATCTCGTTATTTCTTAGAAGCTTGGCAACCCCTCTCAATATAAGTGCTTTTCCACAGTCTGTGCCTATGGCTACTTGAAGAGGAAACAAACCATAGGGGCCAAACTGAGAACTCCTTTATTTTGTCAAGTTTCAAAGAGCTACTACAAACCACGTTGGATTTAGAGTTCCAAATTCATCTATCTATATAGGAGAGATGAGAGTGAAACCTAAATATAAAAACTGCTACTGTAGACGAACGCTTCAACCTAGAAGAACACAATTTGGTGAGCCAAGTGGGATTTGTGTACTGACCATTACCACCACGTATCATGAAGATTGGGTGATAAACTATTTGCTGGTATTTCGGAAACTCGTTATTTCTTAGAAGCTTGGCAACCCCTCTCAATGAAACTACTTTTCCACAGTCTGTGCCTAGGGCTACTTGAAGAGGAAACAAACCATAGAGACAAAACTGAGAACTCCTTTATTTTGTCATGTTTCATAGAGATACTACAAACCATGTTGGATTAAGAGTTCCAAATTCATCTATCTATATAGGAGAGAACAGAGTGAAACAAAATATAGAAACTGCTACTGTAGAGAAACGCTTCAACATAGAAGAACAAAATTTGGTGAGCCAAGTGGGATTTGTGTACTGATCATTACCACCAAGTATCATCAAGATTGGGTGAAAAAATATTTGCTGGTATGACCGAAATTCCTTATTTCTTAGAAGCTTGGCAACCCCTCTTAATGAAAGTGCTATTCCACATTCTATGGTAGGGCTACTTTAAGAGGAACCAAACCATAGAGACTAAACTGAGAACTCCTTTATTTTGTCAAGTTTCAAAGAGCTACTACAAACCATGTTGCATTTGGAGTTCCAAATTCATCTATCTATAAAGGAGAGAACAGAGTGAAACCTAAATATAAAAACTGCTTCTGTAGACGAACGTTTCAACCAAGAAGAACAAAATTTGGTGAGCCAAGTGGGATTTGTGTACTGATCATTACCACCAAAAATCATCAAGACTGGGTGAAAAAATATATCCTGGTATTTCGGTAACTTGTTATTTCTTAGAAGATTGGCAACCCCTCTCAATGAAAGTGCTTTTCCACAATCTGTGCCAAGGGCTACTTGAAGAGGAAACGAGCCATAGAGACAAAACTGAGAACTCCTTTATTTTGTCAAGTTTCAAAGAGCTACTACAAACCATGTTGGATTTAGAGTTCCAAATTCATCTATCTTTTTAGGAGAGATGAGAGTGAAACCTAAATATAAAAACTGCTACTGTAGACGAACGCTTCAAACTAGAAGAACACAATTTGGTGAGCCAAGTGGGATTTGTGTACTGATCATTACCACCAAGTATTATCAGGATTGGGTGAAAAAATAGTTGCTGGTGTTTCGGAAACTCGTTATTTCTTAGAAGCTTCGCAACCCCTCTCAATGTAAGTGCTTTTTCACAGTCTGTGCCTAGGGCTACTTGAAGAGGAAACAAACCATAGAGACAAAACTGAGAAATCCTTTTTTTTGTCAAGTTTCAAAGAGCTACTACAAACCATGTTTGATTTAGAGTTCCAAATTCATCTATCTATATTGGAGAGATGAGAGTGAAACCTAAATACAAAAATTGCTACTCTAGACGAATGCTTCAACCTAGAAGAACAAAATTTGGTGAGCCAAGTGGGATTTGCGTACTGATTATTACCACCAAGAATCATCAAGATTGGGTGAAAAAATATTTGCTGGTATTTCGGAAACTCGTTATTTCTTAGAAGCTTGGCAACCCCTCTCAATGAAAGTGCTTTTCCACAGTCTGTGCCTAGGGCTACTAGAAGAGGAAACAAACCATAGAGACAAAACTGAGAACTCCTTTATTTTGTCAAGTTTCAAAGAGCTACTACAAACGATGTTGGATTTAGAGTTCCAAATTCATCTATCTATATACTAGAGAACAGAGGGAAACCTAAATGTAAAAACTGCTACTGTAGACGAACGCTTCAACCTAGAAGAACACAATTTGGTGAGCCAAGTGGGATTTGTGTACTGATCAACCACCACGTATCATCAAGATTGGGTTAAAAAATATTTGCTGGTATTTCGGAAACTCGTTATTTCTTAGAAGCTTGGCAACCCCTCTCAATGAAAGTGCTTTTTCACAGTCTGTGCCTAGGGCTACTTGAAGAGGAAACAAACCATAGAGACAAAACTGAGAAATCCTTTTTTATGTCAAGTTTCAAAGAGCTACTACAAACCATGTTGGATTTAGAGTTCCAAATTCATCTCTCTATATAGGAGAGATGAGAGTGAAACCTAAATACAAAAACTGCTACTGTAGACGAACACTTCAACCTAGAAGAACACAATTTGGTGAGCCAAGTGGGATTTGTGTACTGATCAACCACCACGTATCATCAAGATTGGGTTAAAAAATATTTGCTGGTATTTCGGAAACTCGTTATTTCTTAGAAGCTTGGCAAACCATCTCAATGAAAGTGCTTTTCCACAGTCTGTTCCTTGGGCTACTTGAAGAGGAAGCAAACCATAGAGACTAAACTGAGAACTCCTATATTTTGTTAAGTTTCTAAAAGCTACTACAAACCATGTTAGATATAGAGTTCCAAATTCATCTATCTATATAAGAGAGAACAGAGTGAAACCTACATACATGAACTGCTGCTGTAGATGAACCCTTTAACCTAGAAGAACACAATTTGGTGAGCCAAGTGGGATTTGTGTACTGATTATTACCACCAAGAATCATCAAGATTGGGTGAAAAAATATTTGCTGGTATTTCGGAAACTCGTTATTTCCTAGATGCTTGGCAACCCCTCTCAATGAAAGTGCTTTTCCACAGTCTGTGCCTAGGGCTACTTGAAGAGGAAACAAACCAATGAGACAAAACTGAGATCTCCTTTATTTTGTAAAGTTTCAAAGAGCTACTACAAACCATGTTGGATTTAGAGTTCCAAATTCATGTATCTATATAGGAGAGATGAGAGTGAAAGCTAAATATAAAAACTGCTACTGAAGACGAACGCTTCAACCTAGAAGAACACAATTTGTTGATCCAAGTGGGATTTGTGTACTGATCATTACCACCACGTATCAACAAGATTGGGTGAAAAAATGTTTGCTGCTGTTTTGGAAACTCGTTATTTCTTAGAAGTTTGGCAACCCCTCTCAATATAAGTGCTTTTCCACAGTCTGTGCCTAGGGCTACTTGAAGAGGAAACAAACCATAAAGACAAAACTGAGAAATCCTTTATTTTGTCAAGTTTCAAAGAGCTACTACAAACCATGTTTGATTTAGAGTTCCAAATTAATCTATCTATATAGGAGAGATGAGAATGAAACCTAAATATAAAAACTGCTACTGTAGACGAACGCTTCAACCTAGAAGAACACAATTTGGTGAGCCAAGTGGGATTTGTGTACTGATCATTACCACCACGTATCATCAAGATTGGGTAAAAAAATATTTGATGGTATTTCAGAAACTCCTGTTTTCTTGGAAGTTTGGCAACCCCTCTCAATGATAGTGCAGTTCCACAGTCTGTGCCTAGGGCTTCTTGAAGAGGAAATAAACCACAGAGAGAAAACTGAGAACTCCTTTATTTTGTCAAGTTTCAAAGGCTACTACAAACCACGTTGGATTTAGAGTTCCAAATTCATCTATCTATATAGGAGAGAACAGAGTGAAACCTAAAAATAAAAACTGCTACTGTAGACGAACGCTTCAACCTAGAAAAACACAATTTGGTGAGCCAAGTGGGATTTGTGTACTGATCATTACCACCAAGAATCATCAAGATTGGGTGAAAAAATATTTGCTGGTATCAGAAACTCCTGTTTTCTTGGAAGCTTGGCAACCCCTCTCAATGAAAGTGCTGTTCCACAGTCTGTGCCTAGGGCTAATTGAAGAGGAAACAAACCATAGAGACAAAACTGAGAACTCCTTTATTTTTTAACGTTTCAAATGCTACAACAAACCATGTTGGATTTAGATTTCCAAATTCATCTATCTATATAGGAGAGAATAGAGTGAAACCTACATGTAAAAACTGCCACTGTAGACGAACGCTTCAATCTAGAAGTGCACAATTTGGTGAGCCAAGTGGTATTTGTGTACTGATCATTACCACCACGTATCAAAAAGATTGGGTGAAAAAATGTTTGCTGCTGTTTTGGAAACTCGTTATTTCTTAGAAGTTTGGCAACCCCTCTCAATATAAGTGCTTTTCCACAGTCTGTGCCTAGGGCTACTTGAAGAGGAAACAAACCATAAAGACAAAACTGAGAACTGCTTTATTTTGTCAAGTTTCAAAGAGCTACTACAAACCATGTTGCATTTGGAGTTCCAAATTCATCTATCTATAAAAGAGAGAACAGAGTGAAACCTAAATATAAAAACTGCTTCTGTAGACGAACGTTTCAACCAACAAGAACAAAATTTGGTGAGCCAAGTGGGATTTGTGTTCTGGTCATTACCACCAAGAATCATCAAGATTGGGTGAAAAAATATCCCGGTATTTCGGTAACTCGTTATTTCTTAGAAGCTTGGAAACCCCTCTCAATGAAAGTGCTTTTCCACAGTCTGTGCCTAGGGCTACTTGAAGAGGAAACAAACCAGAGAGACAATACTGAGAACTACTTTATTTTGTCAAGTTTCAAAGAGCTACTACAAACCATGTTGGATTTAGAGTTCCAAATTCATCTATCTATTTAGGAGAGATGAAAGTGAAACCTAAATATAAAAACTGCTACTGTAGACGAACGCTTCAACCTAGAAGAACACAATTTGGTGAGCCAAGTGGGAATTTTGTACTGATCATTACCACCAAGTATTATCAGGATTGGGTGAAAAAAATAGTTGCTGGTGTTTCGGAAACTCGTTATTTCTTAGAAGCTTCGCAACCCCTCTCAATGTAAGTGCTTTTTTACAGTCTGTGCCTAGGGCTACTTGAAGAGGAAACAAACCATAGAGACAAAACTGAGAACTCCTTTATTTTGTCAAGTTTCAAATAGCTACTACAAACCATGTTGGATTTAGAGTTCCAAATTCATCTATCTATATAGGAGAGAACAGACGGAAACCTAAATGTAAAAACTGCTACTGTGGACGAAAGCTTCAACCAGAAGAACACAATTTGGTGAGCCAAGTGGGATTTGTATACTGATCATTACGACCACGTATCATCAAGATTGGGTGAAAAATATTTGCTGGTATTTCAGAAATTTGTTATTTCTTAGAAGCTTGGCAAACCCTCTCAATGAAAGTGCTTTTCCACAGTCTGTGCCTAGGGCTACTTGAAGAGGAAACAAACCATAGAGACAAAACTGAGAACTCCTTTATTTTGTAAATTTCAAAAAGCTACTACAAACCATGTTAGATATAGAGTTCCAAATTCATCTATCTATATAGGAGAGATGAGAGTGAAACCTAAATATAAAAACTGCTACTGAAGACGAATGCTTCAACCTTGAAAAACACAATTTGGTGAGCCAAGTGGGATTTGTGTAGTGATCATTATCACCACGTATCATCAAGATTGGGTGAAAAAATATTTGCTGGTGTTTTGGAATCTCGTTATTTCTTAGAAGCTTGGCAACCCCTCTCAATATAAGTGCTTTTCCACAGTCTGTGCCTATGGCTACTTGAAGAGGAAACAAACCATAGAGGCCAAACTGAGAACTCTTTTATTTTGTCAAGTTTCAAACAGCTACTACAAACCACGTTGGATTTAGAGTTCCAAATTCATCTATCTATATAGGAGAGATGAGAGTGAAACCTAAATATAAAAACTGCTACTGTAGACGAACGCTTCAACCTAGAAGAACACAATTTGTTGATCCAAGTGGGATTTGTGTACTGATCATTACCACCACGTATCAACAAGATTGGGTGAAAAAATGTTTGCTGCTGTTTTGGAAACTCGTTATTTCTTAGAAGTTTGGCAACCCCTGTCAATATAAGTGCTTTTCCACAGTCTGTGCCTAGGGCTATTTGAAGAGGAAACAAACCATAAAGACAAAACTGAGAAATCCTTTATTTTGTCAAGTTTCAAAGAGCTACTACAAACCATGTTGGATTTAGAGTTCCAAATTAATCTATCTATATAGGAGAGATGAGAATGAAACCTAAATATAAAAACTGCTACTGTAGACGAACGCTTCAACCTAGAAGAACACAATTTGGTGAGCCAAGTGGGATTTGTGTACTGATCATTACCACCACGTATCATCAAGATTGGGTAAAAAAATATTTGCTGGTATTTCAGAAACTCCTGTTTTCTTGGAAGTTTGGCAACCCCTCTCAATGATAGTGCAGTTCCACAGTCTGTGCCTAGGGCTTCTTGAAGAGGAAACAAACCACAGAGAGAAAACTGAGAACTCCTTTATTTTGTCAAGTTTCAAAGGCTACTACAAACCACGTTGGATTTAGAGTTCCAAATTCATCTATCTATATAGGAGAGAACAGAGTGAAACCTAAAAATAAAAACTGCTACTGTAGACGAATGCTTCAACCTAGAAAAACACAATTTGGTGAGCCAAGTGGGATTTGTGTACTGATCATTACCACCAAGAATCATCAAGATTGGGTGAAAAAATATTTGCTGGTATTTCAGAAACTCCTGTTTTCTTGGAAGCTTGGCAACCACTCTCAATGAAAGTGCTGTTCCACAGTCTGTGCCTAGGGCTAATTGAAGAGGAAACAAACCATAGAGACAAAACTGAGAACTCCTTTATTTTTTAACGTTTTAAATGCTACAACAAACCATGTTGGATTTAGATTTCCAAATTCATCTATCTATATAGGAGAGAATAGAGTGAAACCTACATGTAAAAACTGCCACTGTAGACGAACGCTTCAATCTAGAAGTACACAATTTGGTGAGCCAAGTGGTATTTGTGTACTGATCATTACCACCACGTATCAAAAAGATTGGGTGAAAAAATGTTTGCTGCTGTTTTGGAAACTCGTTATTTCTTAGAAGTTTGACAACCCCTCTCAATATAAGTGCTTTTCCACAGTCTGTGCCTTGGGCTACTTGAAGAGGAAACAAACCATAAAGACAAAACTGAGAACTCCTTTATTTTGTCAAGTTTCAAAGAGCTACTACAAACCATGTTGCATTTGGAGTTCCAAATTCATCTATCTATAAAAGAGAGAACAGAGTGAAACCTAAATATAAAAACTGCTTCTGTAGACGAACGTTTCAACCAACAAGAACAAAATTTGGTGAGCCAAGTGGGATTTGTGTTCTGATCATTACCACCAAGAATCATCAAGATTGGGTGAAAAAATATCCCGGTATTTCGGTAACTCGTTATTTCTTAGAAGCTTGGAAACCCCTCTCAATGAAAGTGCTTTTCCACAGTCTGTGCCTAGGGCTACTTGAAGAGGAAACAAACCAGAGAGACAATACTGAGAACTACTTTATTTTGTCAAGTTTCAAAGAGCTACTACAAACCATGTTGGATTTAGAGTTCCAAATTCATCTATCTATTTAGGAGAGATGAAAGTGAAACCTAAATATAAAAACTGCTACTGTAGACGAACGCTTCAACCTAGAAGAACACAATTTGGTGAGCCAAGTGGGAATTTTGTACTGATCATTACCACCAAGTATTATCAGGATTGGGTGAAAAAAATAGTTGCTGGTGTTTCGGAAACTCGTTATTTCTTAGAAGATTCGCAACCCCTCTCAATGTAAGTGCTTTTTTAGAGTCTGTGCCTAGGGCTACTTGAAGAGGAAACAAACCATAGAGACAAAACTGAGAACTCCTTTATTTTGTCAAGTTTCAAATAGCTACTACAAACCATGTTGGATTTAGAGTTCCAAATTCATCTATCTATATAGGAGAGAACAGAGGGAAACCTAAATGTAAAAACTGCTACTGTGGACGAAAGCTTCAACCAGAAGAACACAATTTGGTGAGCCATGTGGGATTTGTATACTGATCATTACGACCACGTATCATCAAGATTGGGTGAAAAATATTTGCTGGTATTTCAGAAATTTGTTATTTCTTAGAAGCTTGGCAAACCCTCTCAATGAAAGTGCTTTTCCACAGTCTGTGCCTAGGGCTACTTGAAGAGGAAACAAACCATAGAGACAAAACTGAGATCTCCTTTATTTTGTAAATTTCAAAAAGCTACTACAAACCATGTTAGATATAGAGTTCCAAATTCATCTATCTATATAGGAGAGATGAGAGTGAAACCTAAATATAAAAACTGCTACTGAAGACGAATGCTTCAATCTTGAAAAACACAATTTGGTGAGCCAAGTGGGATTTGTGTAGTGATCATTATCACCACGTATCATCAAGATTGGGTGAAAAAATATTTGCTGGTGTTTTGGAATCTCGTTATTTCTTAGAAGCTTGGCAACCCCTCTCAATATAAGTGCTTTTCCACAGTCTGTGCCTATGGCTACTTGAAGAGGAAACAAACCATAGAGGCCAAACTGAGAACTCTTTTATTTTGTCAAGTTTCAAACAGCTACTACAAACCACGTTGGATTTAGAGTTCCAAATTCATCTATCTATATAGGAGAGATGAGAGTGAAACCTAAATATAAAAACTGCTACTGTAGACGAACGCTTCAACCTAGAAGAACACAATTTGTTGATCCAAGTGGGATTTGTGTACTGATCATTACCACCACGTATCAACAAGATTGGGTGAAAAAATGTTTGCTGCTGTTTTGGAAACTCGTTATTTCTTAGAAGTTTGGCAACCCCTCTCAATATAAGTGCTTTTCCACAGTCTGTGCCTAGGGCTACTTGAAGAGGAAACAAAGCATAAAGACAAAACTGAGAAATCCTTTATTTTGTCAAGTTTCAAAGAGCTACTACAAACCATGTTGGATTTAGAGTTCCAAATTAATCTATCTGTATAGGAGAGATGAGAATGAAACCTAAATATAAAAACTGCTACTGTAGACGAACGGTTCAACCTAGAAGAACACAATTTGGTGAGCCAAGTGGGATTTGTGTACTGATCATTACCACCACGTATCATCAAGATTGGGTAAAAAAATATTTGCTGGTATTTCAGAAACTCCTGTTTTCTTGGAAGCTTGGCAACCCCTCTCAATGAAAGTGCAGTTCCACAGTCTGTGCCTAGGGCTTCTTGAAGAGGAAACAAACCACAGAGAGAAAACTGAGAACTCCTTTATTTTGTCAAGTTTCAAAGGCTACTACAAACCACGTTGGATTTAGAGTTCCAAATTCATCTATCTATATAGGAGAGAACAGAGTGAAACCTAAAAATAAAAACTGCTACTGTAGACGAACGCTTCAACCTAGAAAAACACAATTTGGTGAGCCAAGTGGGATTTGTGTACTGATCATTACCACCAAGAATCATCAAGATTGGGTGAAAAAATATTTGCTGGTATTTCAGAAACTCCTGTTTTCTTGGAAGCATGGCAACCCCTCTCAATGAAAGTGCTGTTCCACAGTCTGTGCCTAGGGCTAATTGAAGAGGAAACAAACCATGGAGACAAAACTGAGAACTCCTTTATTTTTTAACGTTTCAAATGCTACAACAAACCATGTTGGATTTAGATTTCCAAATTCATCTATCTATATATGAGAGAATAGAGTGAAACCTACATGTAAAAACTGCCACTGTAGACGAACGCTTCAATCTAGAAGTACACAATATGGTGAGCCAATTGGTATTTGTGTACTGATCATTACCACCACGTATCAAAAAGATTGAGTGAAAAAATGTTTGCTGCTGTTTTGGAGACTCGTTATTTCTTAGAAGTTTGGCAACCCCTCTCAATATAAGTGCTTTTCCACAGTCTGTGCCTAGGGCTACTTGAAGAGGAAACAAACCATAAAGACAAAACTGAGAACTCCTTTATTTTGTCAAGTTTCAAAGAGCTACTACAAACCATGTTGCATTTGGAGTTCCAAATTCATCTATCTATAAAAGAGAGAACAGAGTGAAACCTAAATATAAAAACTGCTTCTGTAGACGAACGTTTCAACCAACAAGAACAAAATTTGGTGAGCCAAGTGGGATTTGTGTCCTGATCATTACCACCAAGAATCATCAAGATTGGGTGAAAAAATATATCCCGGTATTTCGGTAACTCTTTATTTCTTAGAAGCTTGGAAACCCCTCTCAATGAAAGTGCTTTTCCACAGTCTGTGCCTAGGGCTACTTGAAGAGGAAACAAACCAGAGAGAGAATACTGAGAACTACTTTATTTTGTCAAGTTTCAAAGAGCTACTACAAACCATGTTGGATTTAGAGTTCCAAATTCATCTATCTATTTAGGAGAGATGAAAGTGAAACCTAAATATAAAAACTGCTACTGTAGACGAACGCTTCAACCTAGAAGAACACAATTTGGTGAGCCAAGTGGGAATTGTGTACTGATCATTACCACCAAGTATTATCAGGATTGGGTGAAAAAAATAGTTGCTGGTGTTTCGGAAACTCGTTATTTCTTAGAAGCTTCGCAACCCCTCTCAATGTAAGTGCATTTTTACAGTCTGTGCCTAGGGCTACTTGAAGAGGAAACAAACCATAGAGACAAAACTGAGAACTCCTTTATTTTGTCAAGTTTCAAATAGCTACTACAAACCATGTTGGATTTAGAGTTCCAAATTCATCTATCTATATAGGAGAGAACAGAGGGAAACCTAAATGTAAAAACTGCTACTGTGGACGAAAGCTTCAACCAGAAGAACACAATTTGGTGAGCCAAGTGGGATTTGTATACTGATCATTACGATCACGTATCATCAAGATTGGGTGAAAAATATTTGCTGGTATTTCAGAAATTTGTTATTTCTTAGAAGCTTGGCAAACCCTCTCAATGAAAGTGCTTTTCCACAGTCTGTGCCTAGGGCTACTTGAAGAGGAAACAAACCATAGAGACAAAACTGAGAACTCCTTTATTTTGTCATTTCAAAAAGCTACTACAAACCATGTTAGATATAGAGTTCCAAATTCATCTATCTATATAGGAGAGATGAGAGTGAAACCTAAATATAAAAACTGCTACTGAAGACGAATGCTTCAACCTAGAAAAACACAATTTGGTGAGCCAAGTGGAATTTGTGTAGTGATCATTATCACCACGTATCATCAAGATTGGGTGAAAAAATATTTGCTGGTGTTTTGGAATCTCGTTATTTCTTAGAAGCTTGGCAAACACTCTCAATATAAGTGCTTTTCCACAGTCTGTGCCTATGGCTACTTGAAGAGGAAACAAACCATAGAGGCCAAACTGAGAACTCTTTTATTTTGTCAAGTTTCAAACAGCTACTACAAACCACGTTGGATTTAGAGTTCCAAATTCATCTATCTATATATTAGAGATGAGAGTGAAACCTAAATATAAAAACTGCTACTGTAGACGAACGCTTCAACCTAGAAGAACACAATTTGGTGAGCCAAGTGGGATTTGTGTACTGACCATTACCACCACGTATCATGAAGATTGGGTGATAAACTATTTGCTGGTATTTCGGAAACTCGTTATTTCTTAGAAGCTTGGCAACCCCTCTCAATGAAAGTACTTTTCCACAGTCTGTGCCTAGGGCTACTTGAAGAGGAAACAAACCATAGAGACAAAACTGAGAACTCCTTTATTTTGTCATGTTTCATAGAGCTACTACAAAACCATGTTGGATTAAGAGTTCCAAATTCATCTATCTATACAGGAGAGAACAGAGTGAAACCTAAATATAAAAACTGCTACTGTAGAGAAATGCTTCAACATAGAAGAACAAAATTTGGTGAGCCAAGTGGGACTTGTGTACTGATCATTACCACCAAGTATCATCAAGATTGGGTGAAAAAATATTTGCTGGTATGACCGAAATTCCTTATTTCTTAGAAGCTTGGCAACCCCTCTTAATGAAAGTGCTATTCCACATTCTGTGGTAGGGCTACTTTAAGAGGAACCAAACCATAGAGACTAAACTGAGAACTCCTTTATTTTGTCAAGTTTCAAAGAGCTACTACAAACCATGTTGCATTTGGAGTTCCAAATTCATCTATCTATAAAGGAGAGAACAGAGTGAAACCTAAATATAAAAACTGCTTCTGTAGACGAAAGTTTCAACCAAGAAGAACAAAATTTGGTGAGCCAAGTGGAATTTGTGTATTGATCATTACCACCAAAAATCATCAAGACTGGGTGAAAAAATATATCCTGGTATTTCGGTAACTTGTTATTTCTTAGAAGATTGGCAACCCCTCTCAATGAAAGTGCTTTTCCACAGTCTGTGCCTAGGGCTACTTGAAGAGGAAACGAGCCATAGAGACAAAACTGAGAACTCCTTTATTTTGTCAAGTTTCAAAGAGCTACTACAAACCATGTTGGATTTAGAGTTCCAAATTCATCTATCTATATAGGAGAGATGAGAGTGAAACCTAAATATAAAAATTGCTACTCTAGACGAACGCTTCAACCTAGAAGAACAAAATTTGGTGAGCCAAGTGGGATTTGTGTACTGATCATTACCACTATGTATCATCAAGATTGCGTGAAAAAAATATTTGCTGGTGTTTTGGAAACTCGTTATTTCTTAGAAGCTTGGCAACCCCTCTCAATGAAAGTACTTTTCCACAGTCTGTGCCTAGGGCTACTTGAAGAGGAAACAAACCATAGAGACAAAACTGAGAACTAGTTTATTTTGTCATGTTTCATAGAGCTACTACAAAACCATGTTGGATTAAGAGTTCCAAATTCATCTATCTATACAGGAGAGAACAGAGTGAAACCTAAATATAAAAACTGCTACTGAAGAGAAACGCTTCAATATAGAAGAACAAAATTTGGTGAGCCAAGTGGGACTTGTATACTGATCATTACCACCAAGTATCATCAAGATTGGGTGAAAAAATATTTGCTGGTATGACCGAAATTCCTTATTTCTTAGAAGCTTGGCAACCCCTCTTAATGAAAGTGCTATTCCACATTCTGTGGTAGGGCTACTTTAAGCGGAACCAAACCATAGAGACTAAACTGAGAACTCCTTTATTTTGTCAAGTTTCAAAGAGCTACTACAAACCATGTTGCATTTGGAGTTCCAAATTCATCTATCTATAAAGGAGAGAACAGAGTGAAACCTAAATATAAAAACTGCTTCTGTAAACGAACGTTTCAACCAAGAAGAACAAAATTTGGTGAGCCAAGTGGGATTTGTGTACTGATCATTACCACCAAAAATCATCAAGACTGGGTGAAAAAATATATCCTGGTATTTCGGTAACTTGTTATTTCTTAGAAGATTGGCAACCCCTCTCAATGAAAGTGCTTTTCCACAGTCTGTGCCTAGGGCTACTTGAAGAGGAAACGAGCCATAGAGACAAACTGAGAACTCCTTTATTTTGTCAAGTTTCAAAGAGCTACTACAAACCAATGTTGGATTTAGAGTTCCAAATTCATCTATCTATTTAGGAGAGATGAGAGTGAAACCTAAATATAAAAACTGCTACTGTAGACGAACGCTTCAAACTAGAAGAACACAATTTGGTGAGCCAAGTGGGATTTGTGTACTGATCATTACCACCAAGTATTATCAGGATTGGGTGAAAAAATAGTTGCTGGTGTTTCGGAAACTCGCTATTTCTTAGAAGCTTCGCAACCCCGTTCAATGTAAGTGCTTTTTCACAGTCTGTGCCTAGGGCTACTTGAAGAGGAAAGAAACCATAGAGACAAAACTGAGAAATCCTTTTTTTTGTCAAGTTTCAAAGAGCTACTACAAACCATGTTGGATTTAGAGTTCCAAATTCATCTATCTATATAGGAGAGATGAGAGTGAAACCTAAATATAAAAATTGCTACTCTAGACGAACGCTTCAACCTAGAAGAACAAAATTTCGTGAGCCAAGTGGGATTTGCGTACTGATTATTACCACCAAGAATCATCAAGATTGGGTGAAAAAATATTTGCTGGTATTTCGGAAACTCGTTATTTCTTAGAAGCTTGGCAACCCCTCTCAATGAAAGTGCTTTTCCACAGTCTGTTCCTTGGGCTACTTGAAGAGGAAGCAAATCATAGAGACTAAACTGAGAACTCCTATATTTTGTTAAGTTTCTAAAAGCTACTACAAACCATGTTAGATATAGAGTTCCAAATTCATCTATCTATATAAAGAGAACAGAGTGAAACCTACATACATGAACTGCTGCTGTAGATGAACCCTTTAACCTAGAAAAACACAATTTGGTGAGCCAAGTGGGATTTGCGTACTGATTATTACCACCAAGAATCATCATGATTGGGTTAAAAAATATTTGCTGGTATTTCGGAAACTCGTTATTTCCTAGAAGCTTGGCAACCCCTCTCAATGAAAGTGCTTTTCCACAGTCTGTGCCTAGGGCTACTTGAAGAGGAAACAAACCAATGAGACAAAACTGAGATCTCCTTTATTTTGTAAAATTTCAAAGAGCTACTACAAACCATGTTGGATTTAGAGTTCCAAATTAATCTATCTATATAGGAGAGATGAGAATGAAACCTAAATATAAAAACTGCTACTGTAGACGAACGCTTCAACCTAGAAGAACACAATTTGGTGAGCCAAGTGGGATTTGTGTACTGATCATTACCACCACGTATCATCAAGATTGGGTAAAAAAATATTTGCTGGTATTTCAGAAACTCCTGTTTTCTTGGAAGCTTGGCAACCCCTCTCAATGATAGTGCAGTTCCACAGTCTGTGCCTAGGGCTTCTTGAAGAGGAAACAAACCACAGAGAGAAAACTGAGAACTCCTTTATTTTGTCAAGTTTCAAAGGCTACTACAAACCACGTTGGATTTAGAGTTCCAAATTCATCTATCTATATAGGAGAGAACAGAGTGAAACCTAAAAATAAAAACTGCTACTGTAGACGAACGCTTCAACCTAGAAAAACACAATTTGGTGAGCCAAGTGGGATTTGTGTACTGATCATTACCACCAAGAATCATCAAGATTGGGTGAAAAAATATTTGCTGGTATTTCAGAAACTCCTGTTTTCTTGGAAGGTTGGCAACCCCTCTCAATGAAAGTGCTGTTCCACAGTCTGTGCCTAGGGCTAATTGAAGAGGAAACAAACCATAGAGACAAAACTGAGAACTCCTTTATTTTTTAACATTTCAAATGCTACAACAAACCATGTTGGATTTAGATTTCCAAATTCATCTATCTATATAGGAGAGAATAGAGTGAAACCTACATGTAAAAACTGCCACTGTAGATGAACGCTTCAATCTAGAAGTACACAATTTGGTGAGCCAAGTGGTATTTGTGTACTGATCATTACCACCACGTATCAAAAAGATTGGGTGAAAAAATGTTTGCTGCTGTTTTGGAGACTCGTTATTTCTTAGAAGTTTGGCAACCCCTCTCAATATAAGTGCTTTTCCACAGTCTGTGCCTAGGGCTACTTGAAGAGGAAACAAACCATAATGACAAAACTGAGAACTCCTTTATTTTGTCAAGTTTCAAAGAGCTACTACAAACCATGTTGCATTTGGAGTTCCAAATTCATCTATCTATAAAAGAGAGAACAGAGTGAAACCTAAATATAAAAACTGCTTCTGTAGACGAACGTTTCAACCAACAAGAACAAAATTTGGT
>NW_027514306.1:0-44096 GCF_048772815.1 Callospermophilus lateralis
GGAAACTCGTAATTTCTTAGAAGCTTGGCAACCCCTCTCAATGAAAGTGCTTTTCCACAGTCTGTGAATAGGGCTACTTGAAGAGGAAACAAACCATAGAGACAAAACTGAGAACTCCTTTATTTGGTCAAGTTTCAAAGAGCTACTACAATCCATGTTGGATTTAGAGTTCCAAATTCTTCTATGTATATAGGAGAGAACAGAGGGATACCTAAATATAAAAACCGCTACTGTAGACGAACGCTTCAACCTAGAAGAACAAAATTTGGTGAGCCGAGTGGGATTTGTGTACTGATCATTTCCACCAAGTATCATCAAGATTGGGTGAAGAAATATTTGCTGGTATTTCGGAAACTCGTTATTTCTTAGAAGCTTGGCTACCCCTCTCAATGAAACTGCTTTTCCACTGTGTGTGCCTAGGGCTACTTGAAGAGGAAACAATCTGTAGAGACAAAACTGAGAACTCCTTTATTTTGTCAGTTTTCAAAGAGCTACTAAAAACCATGTTGGATTTAGAGTTCCAAATTCATCTATCTATACGGGAGAGAACAGAGGGAAACCTAAATATAAAAACTGCTACTGTAGACGAACGCTTCAACCTAGAAGAACAAAATTTGGTGAGCCAAGTGGGATTTGTGTACTGATCATTAGCACCAAGTATCATCAAGATTGGGTGAAAAAATATTTGCTGGTATTTCGGAAACTCGTTATTTCTTAGAAGCTTGGCAACCCCTCTCAATGAAAGTGCTTTTCCACATTCTGTGCCTAGGGCTACGTGAAGAGGAAACAAACCATAGAGAGAAAACTGAGAACTCCTTTATTTTGTCAAGTTTCAAAGAGCTACTATAAACCCTGTTGGATTTAGTGTTCCAAATTCATCTATCTATATAGGAGAGAACAGAGGGAAACCTAAATATAAAAACTGCTATTGTAGACGAACGATTCAACCTAGAAGAACAAAATTTGGTGAGCCAACTGGGATTTGTGTCCTGATCATTACCACCTACAATCATCAAGATTGGGAGAAAAAATATTTGCTGGTATTCGGAAATCTTTATTTTCTTAGAAGCTTGGCAACCCATCTCAATGAAAGTGCTTTCCACAGTCTGTGCCTAGGGCTACTTGAAGAGGAAACAAACCATAAAGACAAAACTGAGAACTCCTTTATTTTGTCAAGTTTCAAAGAGCTACTACAAAACATGTTGGATTTAGAGTTCCAAATTCATCTATCTATATAGGAGAGAACAGAGGGAAACCTAAATATAAAAACCGCTACTGTAGACGAACGCTTCAACCTCGAAGAACAAAATTTGGTGAGCCAAGTGGGATTTGTGTACTGATCATTACCACCAAGTATCATCAAGATTGGGTGAAAAAATATTTGCTGGTATTTCGGAAACTCGTTATTTCTTAGAAGCTTGGCAACCCCTCTCAATGAAACTGCTTTTCCACAGTGTGTGCCTAGGGCTACTTGAAGAGAAAACAATCCATAGAGACAAAACTGAGAACTCCTTTATTTTTTCAAGTTTCAAAGAGCTACTACAATCCATGTTGGATTTAGAGTTCCAAATTCATCTATGTATATAGGAGAGAACAGAGGGATACCTAAATAGAAAAACCGCTACTGTAGACGAACGCTTCAAACTAGAAGAACAAAATTTGGTGAGCCAAGTGGGATTTGTGTCCTGATCATTACCAGCAAGTATCATCAAGATTGGGTGAAAAAATATTTGCTGGTATTTCGGAAACTCGTTATTTCTTAGAAGCTTGGCAACCCCTCTCAATGAAACTGCTTTTCCACTGTGTGTGCCTAGGGCTACTTGAAGAGGAAACAATCCGTAGAGACAAAACTGAGAACTCCTTTATTTTGTCAATTTTCAAAGAGCTACTAAAAACCATGTTGGATTTAGAGTTCCAAATTCATCTATCTATACAGGAGAGAACAGAGGGAAAACTAAATATCAAAACTGCTACTGTAGACGAACGCTTCAACCTAGAAGAACAAAATTTGGTGAGCCAAGTGCGATTTGTGTACTGATCATTACGACCAAGTAACATCAAGATTGGGTGAAAAAATATTTGCTGGTATTTCGGAAATTCGTAATTTCTTAGAAGCTTGGCAACACCTCTCAATGAAAATGCTTTTCCACAGTCTGTGCCTAGGGCTACTTGAAGAGGAAACAAACCATAGAGACAAAACGGAGAACTACTTTATTTTGTCAAGATTCAACCAGCTACTACAAACCATGTTGGATTTAGAGTTCCAAATTCATCTATCTATATAGAAGAGAACAGAGGGAAACCTAAATATAAAAACTGCTACTGTAGACGAACGCTTCAACCTAGAAGAACAAAATTTGGTGAGCCAAGTGGAATTTGTGTACTGATCATTACCACCAAGTATCATCAAGATTGGGTGAAAAAATATTTGCTGGTATTTCGGAAACTCGTTATTTCTAAGAAGCTTGCAACCCCTCTCAATGAAACTGCTTTTCCACAGTGTGTGCCTAGGGCTACTTGAAGAGAAAACAATCCATAGAGAGAAAACTGAGAACTCCTTTATTTTGTCAAGTTCAAAGAGCTACTATAAACCCTGTTGGATTTAGTGTTCCAAATTCATCTATCTATATAGGAGAGAACAGAGGGAAACCTAAATATAAAAACTGCTGTTGTAGACGAACGCTTCAACCTAGAAGTACAAAATTTGGTGAGCCAACTGGGATTTGTGTCCTGATCATTACCACAAAGAATCATCAAGATTGGGTGAAAAAATATTTGCTGTTATTTCGGAAACTCGTTATTTCTTAGAAGCTTGGCAACCCATCTCAATGAAAGTGCTTTCCACAGTCTGTGCCTAGGGCTACTTGAAGAGGAAACAAACCATAAAGACAAAACTGAGAACTCCTTTATTTTGTCAAGATTCAAAGAGCTACTACAAAACATGTTGGATTTAGAGTTCCAAATTCATCTATCTATATAGGAGAGAACAGAGGGAAACGTAAATATAAAAATTGCTACTGTAGACCAACGCTTCAACCGAGAAGAACCAAATTTGGTGAGCCAAGTGGGATTTGTGTACTTGTCCTTACCACCAAGTATCATCAAGATTGGTTGAAAAAAATATTTGCTGGTATTTCGGAAACTCGTTATTTCTTAGAAGCTTGGCAACCATTCTCAATGAAAGTGCTTTTCCACAGTCTGCGCCTAGGGCTACTTGAAGAGGAAACAAACCATAGAGACAAAACTCAGAACTCCTTTATTTTGTCATGTTTCAAAGAGCTACTACAAACCATGTTGGATTTAGAGTTCCAAATTCATCTATCTATATATGAGACAACAGAGTGAAACCTAAATATAAAAACGGCTACTGTAGACGAACGCTTCAACCTAGAAGAACAAAATTTGGTGAGCCAAGTGGGTACTGTGTACTGATCATTACTACCAAGTATCATCAAGATTGGTGAAAAAATATTTGCTGATATTTCGGAAACTCGTTATTTCTTAGAAGCTTGGCAAACCCTCTCAATGAAAGTGGTTTTCCACAGTCTGTGCCTAGGGCTACTTGAAGAGGAAACAAACCATAGAGACAAAACTCAGAACTCTTTATTTTGTCAAGTTTCAAAGAGCTACTACAAACCATGTTCGATTCAGAGTTCCAAATTCATCTATCTATATATGAGAGAACAGAGTGAAACCTAAATATAAAAACTGCTACTGTAGACGAACGCTTCAACCTAGAAGAACAAAATTTTGTGAGCCAAGTGGTATCTGTGTACTGATCATTATCAACAAGTATCATCAAGATTGCGTGAAAAAATATTTGCTGGTATTTCGGAAACTCGTTATTTCTTAGAAGCTTGGCAACCCCTCTCAATGAAAGTGCTTTTCGACAGTCTGTGCCTAGGGCTACTTGAAGAGGAAACAAACCATAGAGAAAAAACTGAGAACTCCTTTATTTTGTCAAGTTTCAAAGAGCTACTACAATCCATGTTGGATTTAGAGTTCCAAATTCATCTATCTATACAGGAGAGAACATAGTGAAACCTAAATATAAAAACTGCTACTGTAGACGAACGCTTCAACCTAGAAGAACAAAATATGGTGAGCCAAGTGGGACTTGTGTACTGATCATTACCACCAAGTATCATCAAGATTGGGTGAAAAATATTTGCTGGTATTTTGGAAACTCGTTATTTCGTAGAAGCTTGGCAACCCATCTCAATGAAAGTGTTTCCACAGTCTGTGCCTAGGGCTACTTGAAGAGGAAACAAACCATAGAGACAAAACTGAGAACTCCTTTATTTTGTCAAGTTTCAAAGAGCTACTACAATCCATGTTGGATTTAGAGTTCCAAATTCATCTATCTATATAGGAGAGAAGAGAGAGAAACCTACATATAAACCCTGCTACTGTAGACGAACGCTTCAACCTAGAAGAATAAAATTTGGTGAGCCAAGTGATATTGTGTACTGATCATTAGCAACAAGTATCATCAAGATTGGGTGAAAAAATATTTGCTGGTATTTCGGAAACTCGTTATTTCTTAGAAGCTTGGCAACCCCTCTCAACGAAAGTGCTTTTCCACAATCTGTGCCTAGGGCTACTTGAAGAGGAAACAAACCATAGAGACAAAACTGAGAACTCCTTTATTTTGTCAAGTTTCAAAGAGCTACTAAAACCCATGTTGGATTTAGAGTTCCAGATTCATATATCTATATAGGAGAGAACAGAGGGAAACCTAAATATAAAAACTGCTACTGTAGGCGAACGCTTCAACCTAGAAGAACAAAATTTGGTGAGCCAAGTGGGATTTGTGTACTGATCATTAGCACCAAGTATCATCAAGATTGGGTGAAAAAATATTTGCTGGTATTTCGGAAACTCGTTATTTCTTAGAAGCTTGGCAACCCCTCTCAATGAAAGTGCTTTTCCACATTCTGTGCCTAGGGCTACGTGAAGAGGAAACAAACCATAGAGACAAAACTGAGAACTCCTTTATTTTGTCAAGTTTCAAAGAGCTACTACCAACCATATTGGATTTAGGGTTCCAAATTCATCTGTCTATATAGGAGAGAACAGAGTGAAACCTAAATATAAAAACTGCTACTGTAGACGAACGATTAAACCTAGAAGATCAAAATTTGTTGAGCCAAGTGGGATTTGTGTACTTGTCATTACCACCACGTACCATCAAGATTGGGTGAAAAACTATTTGCTGGTATTTCGGAAAATCATAATTTCTTGGAAGCTTTGCAATGCCTTTCAATGAAAGTGCTTTTCCACAATCTCTGCTTAGGGCTTCTTGAAGAGGAAACAAACCATAGAGAAAATACTGAGAACTTCCTTATTTTGTCAAGTTTCAAAGAGCTACTACAAACCATGTTGGATTTGGAGTTCCAAATTTATCTATCTATATAGGAGAGAACAGAGGGAAACGTAAATATAAAAATTGCTACTGTAGACCAACGCTTCAACCGAGAAGAACCAAATTTGGTGAGCCAAGTGGGATTTGTGTACTTGTCCTTACCACCAAGTATCATCAAGATTGGTTGAAAAAAATATTTGCTGGTATTTCGGAAACTCGTTATTTCTTAGAAGCTTGGCAACCATTCTCAATGAAAGTGCTTTTCCACAGTCTGCGCCTAGGGCTACTTGAAGAGGAAACAAACCATAGAGACAAAACTCAGAACTCCTTTATTTTGTCAAGTTTCAAAGAGCTACTACAAACCATGTTGGATTTAGAGTTCCAAATTCATCTATCTATATATGAGACAACAGAGTGAAACCTAAATATAAAAACGGCTACTGTAGACGAACGCTTCAACCTAGAAGAACAAAATTTGGTGAGCCAAGTGGGTACTGTGTACTGATCATTACTAACAAGTATCATCAAGATTGGTGAAAAAATATTTGCTGATATTTCGGAAACTCGTTATTTCTTAGAAGCTTGGCAACCCCTCTCAATGAAAGTGGTTTTCCACAGTCTGTGCCTAGGGCTACTTGAAGAGGAAACAAACCATAGAGACAAAACTCAGAACTCTTTATTTTGTCAAGTTTCAAAGAGCTACTACAAACCATGTTCGATTTAGAGTTCCAAATTCATCTATCTACATATGAGAGAACAGAGTGAAACCTAAATATAAAAACTGCTATTGTAGACGAACGCTTCAACCTAGAAGAACAAACTTTTGTGAGCCAAGTGGGATCTGTGTACTGATCATTATCAACAAGTATCATCAAGATTGCGTGAAAAAATATTTGCTGGTATTTCGGAAACTCGTTATTTCTTAGAAGCTTGGCAACCCGTCTCAATGAAAGTGCTTTTCGACAGTCTGTGCCTAGGGCTACTTGTAGAGGAAACAAACCATAGAGACAAAACTGAGAACTCCTTTATTTTGTCAAGTTTCAAAGAGCTACTACAATCCATGTTGGATTTAGAGTTCCAAATTCATCTATCTATATAGGAGAGAACAGAGAGAAACCTAAATATAAAAATTGCTACTGTAGACGAACGCTTCTACCTAGAAGAACAAATTTTTGTGAGCCAAGTGGGACTTGTGTACTGATCATTACCACCAAGTATCATCAAAATTGGGTGAAAAAATATTTGCTGGTATTTCGGAAACTCGTAATTTCTTAGAAGCTTGGCAAACCCTCTCAATGAAAATGCTTTTCCACAGTCTGTGCCTAGGGCTACTTGAAGAGGAAAGAAACCATAGAGACAAAAAGGAGATCTCCCTTATTTTGTCAAGTTTCAAAGAGCTACTACAATCCATGTTGGATTTAGAGTTCCAAATTCATCTATCTATATAGGAGAGAACAGAGAGAAACCTAAATATAAAAACTGCTACTGTAGACGAACGCTTCAACCTAGAAGAACAAAATATGGTGAACCAAGTGGGATTTGTGTACTGATCATTACCACCAATATCATCAAGATTGGGTGAAAAATATTTTCTGTTATTTTGGAAACTCGTTATTTCTTAGAATCTTGGCAACCATTCTCAATGAAAGTTCTTTTCCACAGTCTGCGCCTAGGGCTACTTGAAGAGGAAACAAACCATAGAGACAAAACTCAGAACTCCTTTATTTTGTCAAGTTTCAAAGAGCTACTACAAACCATGTTGGATTTAGAGTTCCAAATTCATCTATCTATATATGAGACAACAGAGTGAAACAGAAATATAAAAATGGCTACTGTAGACGAACGCTTCAACCTAGAAGAACAAAATTTGGTGAGCCAAGTGGGTACTGTGTACTGATCATTACTACCAAGTATCATCAAGATTGGTGAAAAAATATTTGCTGATATTTCGGAAACTCGTTATTTCTTAGAAGCTTGGCAACCCCTCTCAATGAAAGTGCTTTTCCACTGTCTGTGCCTAGGGCTACTTGAAGAGGAAACAAACCATAGACACAAAACTGAGAACTCCTTTATTTTGTCAAGTTTCAAAGAGCTACTACAAACCATGTTGGATTTAGAGTTCCAAATTCATCTATCTATATAGGAGAGAACAGAGAGAAACCTAAATATAAGAATTGCTACTGTAGACGAACGCTTCTACCTAGAAGAACAAAATTTGGTGAGCCAAGTGGGATTTGTGTACTGATCATTAGCAACAAGTATCATCAAGAATGGGTGAAAAAATATTTGCTGGTATTTCGGAAACTCGTTATTTATTAGAAGCTTGGCAAACCCTCTCAATGAAAGTGCTTTTTCACAGTCTGTGCCTAGGGCTAATTGAATAGAAAACAATCCATAGAGATAAAACAGAGAACTCCTTTATTTTCTCAAGTTTCAAAGAGCTACTACAATCCATGTTGGATTTAGAGTTCCAAATTCATCTATCTATATAAGAGAGAACAGAGAGAAAAATAAATATAAAAACTGCTACTGTAGACGAACGCTTCAACCTAGAAGAACAAAATATGGTGAACCAAGTGGGATTTGTGTACTGATCATTACCACCAATATCATCAAGATTGGTTGAAAAATATTTGCTGGTATTTTGGAAACTCGTTATTTCTTAGAAGCTTGGCAACCCCTCTCAATGAAAGTGCTTTTCCACTGTCTGTGCCTAGGGCTACTTGAAGAGGAAACACACCGTAGAGACAAAACTGAGAACTCCTTTATTTTGTCAAGTTTCAAAGAGCTACTTCAAACCATGTTGGATTTAGAGTTCCAAATTCGTCTATCTATACAGGAGAGAACAGAGCGAAACCTAAATATAAAAACTGCTACTGTACACGAACGCTTCAACCTAGAAGAACAAAATTTGGTAAGCCAAGTGGGACTTGTGTACTGATCATTACAACCAAGTATCATCAAAATTGGGTGAAAAAATATTTGCTGGTATTTCGGAAACTCGTAATTTCTTAGATGCTTGGCAACCCCTCTCAATGAAAGTGCTTTTCCACAGTCTGTGCCTAGGACTACTTGAAGAGGAAACAAAGCATAGGGACAAAACTGAGATCTCCTTTATTTTGTTAAGTTTCAAAGAGCTACTACAATCCATGTTGGATTTAGAGTTCCAAATTCATCTATCTATATAGGAGAGAACAGAGAGAAACCTAAATATAAAAACTGCTACTGTAGACGAACGCTTCAACCTAGAAGAACAAAATTTGGGCAGCCAAGTGGGATTTCTGTACTGATCATTACCACCAAGTGTCTTCAAGATGGGGTGAAAAAATATTTGCTGGTATTTCGGAAACTTGTAATTTCTTAGAAGCTTGGCAAACTCTCTCAATGAAAGTGCTTTTCCACAGTCTGTGCCTAGGGCTACTTGAAGAGGAAACAAACCATAGAGACAAAAATGAGAACTCCTTTATTTTGTCAAGTTTCAAAGAGCTACTACAAACCATGCTGGATTTAGAGTTCCAAATTCATATATCTATATAGGAGAGAACAGAGGGAAACCTAAATATAAAAAATTCTACTGTAGGCGAACGCTTCAACCTAGAAGAACACAATTTGGTGAGCCAAGTGGGATTTGTGTACTGATCATTAGCAACAAGTATCATCAAGATTGGGTGAAAAAATATTTGCTGGTATTTCGGAAACTCGTTATTTCTTAGAAGCTTGGCATAACCTCTCAATGAAAGTAGTTTTCCACAGTCTGTGCCTAGGGAAACTTGAAGAGGAAAAAAACCATAGGGACAAAACTCAGAACTCCTTTATTTTGTCAAGTTTCAAAGAGCTACTAAAAACCATGTTGGATTTAGAGTTCCAAATTCATCTATCTATATATGAGAGAACAGAGTGAAACCTAAATATAAAAACTGCTATAGTAGACGAATGCTTCAACCTAGAAGAACAAAATTTTGTGAGCCAAGTGGGATCTGTGTACTGATCATTATCAACAAGTATCATCAAGATTGCGTGAAAAAATATTTGCTGGTATTTCGGAAACTCGTTATTTCTTAGAAGCTTGGCAACCCCTCTCAATGAAAGTGCTTTTCGACAGTCTGTGCCTAGGGCTACTTGAAGAGGAAACAAACCATAGAGAAAAAACTGAGAACTCCTTTATTTTGTCAAGTTTCAAAGAGCTACTACAATCCATGTTGGATTTAGAGTTCCAAATTCATCTATCTATACAGGAGAGAACATAGTGAAACCTAAATATAAAAACTGCTACTGTAGATGAACGCTTCAACCTAGAAGAACAAAATATGGTGAGCCAAGGGGGACTTGTGTACTGATCATTACCACCAAGTATCATCAAGATTGGGTGAAAAATATTTGCTGGTATTTTGGAAACTCGTTATTTCGTAGAAGCTTGGCAACCCATATCAATGAAAGTGTTTCCACAGTCTGTGCCTAGGGCTACTTGAAGAGGACACAAACCATAGAGACAAAACTGAGAACTCCTTTATTTTGTCAAGTTTCAAAGAGCTACTACAATCCATGTTGGGTTTAGAGTTCCAAATTCATCTATCTATATAGGAGAGAAGAGAGAGAAACCTACATATAAAACCTGCTACTGTAGACGAACGCTTCAACCTAGAAGAATAAAATTTGGTGAGCCAAGTGATATTGCGTACTGATCATTAGCAACAAGTATCATCAAGATTGGGTGAAAAAATATTTGCTGGTATTTCGGAAACTCGTTATTTCTTAGAAGCTTGGCAACCCCTGTCAACGAAAGTGCTTTTCCACAATCTGTGCCTAGGGCTACTTGAAGAGGAAACAAACCATAGAGACAAAACTGAGAACTCCTTTATTTTGTCAAGTTTCAAAGAGCTACTAAAACCCATGTTGGATTTAGAGTTCCAGATTCATATATCTATATAGGAGAGAACAGAGGGAAACCTAAATATAAAAACTGCTACTGTAGGCGAACGCTTCAACCTAGAAGAACAAAATTTGGTGAGCCAAGTGGGATTTGTGTACTGATCATTAGCAACAAGTATCATCAAGATTGGGTGAGAAAATATTTGCTGGTATTTCGGAAAATCGTTAATTCTTAGAAGCTTGGCAACCCCTCTCAATGAAAGTGCTTTTCCACAGTCTGTGCCTAGGGCTACATGAAGAGGAAACAAACCAAAGAGACAAAACTCAGAACTACTTTATTTTGTCAAGTTTCCAAGAGCTACTACAAGTCATGTTGGATTTAGAGTTCCCAATTCATCTATCTATATATGAGACAACAGAGTGAAACCTAAATATAAAAACGGCTACTGTAGACGAACGCTTCAAGCTAGAAGAACAAAATTTGGTGAGCCAAGTGGGTACTGTGTACTGATCATTACTATCAAGTATCATCAAGATTGGTGAAAAAATATTTGCTGATATTTCGGAAACTCGTTATTTCTTAGAAGCTTGGCAACCCCTCTCAATGAAAGTGGTTTTCCACAGTCTGTGCCTAGGGCTACTTGAAGAGGAAACAAACCATAGAGGCAAAACTCAGAACTCTTTATTTTGTCAAGTTTCAAAGAGCTACTACAAACCATGTTCGATTTAGAGTTCCAAATTCATCTATCTATATATGAGAGAACAGAGTGAAACCTAAATATAAAAACTGCTACTGTAGACGAACGCTTCAACCTAGAAGAACAAAATTTGGTGAGCCAAGTGGGATCTGTGTACTGATCATTACCACCAAGTATCATCAAGATTGGGTGAAAAAATATTTGCTGGTATTTCGGAAACTCGTTATTTCTTAGAAGCTTGGCAAACCCTCTCAATGAAAGTGCTTTTCCACTGTCTGTGCCTAGGGCTACTTGAAGAGGAAACAAACCATAGAGACAAAACTGAGAACTCCTTTATTTTGTCAAGTTTCAAAGAGCTACTACAAACCATGTTGGATTTAGAGTTCCAAATTCATCTATCTATACAGGAGAGAACAGAGCAAAACCTAAATATAAAAACTGCTACTGTACACGAACGCTTCAACCTAGAAGAACAAAATTTGGTAAGCCAAGTGGGACTTGTGTACTGATCATTACAACCAAGTATCATCAAAATTGGGTGAAAAAATATTTGTTGGTATTTCGGAAACTCGTAATTTCTTAGATGCTTGGCAACCCCACTCAATGAAAGTGCTTTTCCACAGTCTGTGCCTAGGACTACTTGAAGAGGAAACAAAGCATAGGGACAAAACTGAGATCTCCTTTATTTTGTTAAGTTTCAAAGAGCTACTACAATCCATGTTGGATTTAGAGTTCCAAATTCATCTATCTATATAGGAGAGAACAGAGAGAAACCTAAATATAAAAATTGCTACTGTAGACGAACGCTTCTACCTAGAAGAACAAAATTTGGTGAGCCAAGTGGGATTTGTGTACTGATCATTAGCAACAAGTATCATCAAGAATGGGTGAAAAAATATTTGCTGGTATTTCGGAAACTCGTTTTTTATTAGAAGCTTGGCAAACCCTCTCAATGAAAGTGCTTTTTCACAGTCTGTGCATAGGGCTAATTGAATAGAAAACAATCCATAGAGATAAAACTGAGAACTCCTTTATTTTGTCAAGTTTCAAGGAGCTACTACACACCATGTTGGATTTAGAGTTCCAAATTCATCTATCTATACCGGAGAGAACAGAGTGAAACCTAAATATAAAAAATGCTACTGTAGACGAACGCTTCAACCTAGAAGAACAAAATATGGTGAGCCAAGTGGGATTTGTGTACTCATCATTAGCAACAAGTATCATCAAGATTGGGTGAAAAAATATTTGCTGGTATTTCGGAAAATCGTTATTTCTTAGAAGCTTGGCAACCCCTCTCAATGAAAGTGCTTTTCCACAGTCTGTGCCTAGGGCTACTTGAAGAGGAAACAAACCATAGAGACAAAACTCAGAACTCCTTTATTTTGTCAAGTTTCAAAGAGCTACTACAAACCATGTTGGATTTAGAGTTCCAGATTCATATATCTATATATGAGAGAACAGAGTGAAACCTAAATATAAAAACTGCTACTGTGCACGAACGCTTCAACCTAGAAGAACAAAATTTGGTGAGCCAAGTGGGATCTGTGTACTGATCATTACCAGCAAGTATCATCAAGATTGGGTGGAAAAATATTTGCTGGTATTTCGGAAAATCATTAATTCTTAGAAGCTTGGCAACCCCTCTCAATGAAAGTGCTTTTCCACAGTCTGTGCCTAGGGCTACTTGAAGAGGAAACAATCCATAGAAACAAAACTGAGAACTCCTTTATTTTGTCAATTTTCAAAGAGCTACTACAAACCATGTTGGATTTAGAGTTCCAAATTCATTTATCTATACAGGAGAGAACAGAGGGAAACCTAAATATAAAAACTGCTACTGTAGACGAACGCTACAACTTAGAAGAACAAAATTTGGTGAGCCAATTGGGATGTGTGTACTGATCATTACCACCAATTATCATCAAAATTGGGTAAAAAAATATTTGCTGGTATTTCGGAAACTCGTAATTTCTTAGAATCTTGGCAACCCCTCTCAATGAAACTGCTTTTCCACAGTCTGTGCCTAGGGCTACTTGAAGAGGAAACAAACCATAGAGACAAAACTGAGAACTCCTTTATTTTGTCAAGTTTCAAAGAGCTACTACAAACCATGTTGGATTTAGAGTTCCAAATTCATATATCTATATAGGAGAGAACAGAGGGAAACCTAAATATAAAAACTGCTACTGTAGGCGAACGCTTCAACCTAGAAGAACACAATTTGGTGAGCCAAGTGGGATTTGTGTACTGATCATTAGCAACAAGTATCATCAAGATTGGGTGAAAAAATATTTGCTGGTATTTCACAAACTCTTTATTTCTTAGAAGCTTGGCAACCCCTCTCAATGAAAGTGCTTTTCCACAGTGTGTGCCTAGTGCTAATTGAAGAGGAAACAATCCATGGAGACAAAACTGAGAACTCCTTTATTTTGTCAAGTTTCAAAGAGCTACTACAAACCATGTTGGATTTAGAGTTCCAAATTCATCTATCTATACAGGAGAGAACAGAGGGAAACCTAAATATAAAAACTGCTACTGTAGACGAACGCTTCAACCTAGAAGAACAAAATATGGTGAGCCAAGTGGGATTTGTGTACTGATCATTAGAAACAAGTATCATCAAGATTGGGTGGAAAAATATTTGCTGGTATTTCGGAAAATCGTTAATTCTTAGAAGCTTGGCAACCCCTCTCAATGAAAGTGCTTTTCCTCAGTCTGTGCCTAGGGCTACTTGAAAAGGAAACAAACCATAGAGACAAAACTCAGAACTCCTTTATTTTGTCAAGTTTCAAAGAGGTACTACAAACCATGTTGGATTTAGAGTTCCATTTTCATATATCTATATAGGAGAGAACAGAGGGAAACATAAATATAAAAACTGCTACTGTAGGAGAAAGCTTCAACCTGGAAGAACAAAATTTGGTGAGCCAAGTGGGATTTGTGTACTCATCATTAGCAACAATTATCATCAAGATTGGGTGAAAAAATATATGCTGGTATTTCGGAAAATCGTTATTTCTTAGAAGCTTGGCAACCCCTCTCAATGAAAGTGCTTTTCCACAGTCTGTGCCTAGGGCTACTTGAAGAGGAAACAAACCAAAGAGACAAAACTCAGAACTCCTTTATTTTGTCAAGTTTCAAAGAGCTACTACAAACCATGTTGGATTTAGAGTTCCAGATTCATATATCTATATATGAGAGAACAGAGTGAAAAATAAATATAAAAACTGCTACTGTGGACGAACGCTTCAACCTAGAAGAACAAAATTTTTGAGCCAAGTGGGATCTGTGTACTGATCATTACCACCAAGTATCATCAAGATTGGGTGGAAAAATATTTGCTGGTATTTCGGAAAATCGTTAATTCTTAGAAGCTTTACAACCCCTCTCAATGAAAGTGCTTTTCCACAGTCTGTGCCTAGGGCTACTTGAAGAGGAAACAATCCATAGAAACAAAACTGAGAACTCCTTTATTTTGTCAATTTTCAAAGAGCTACTACAAACCATGTTGGATTTAGAGTTCCAAATTCATCTATCTATACAGGAGAGAACAGAGGGAAACCTAAATATAAAAACTGCTACTGTAGACGAACGCTACAACCTAGAAGAACAAAATTTGGTGAGCCAAGTGGGATGTGTGCACTGATCATTACCACCAAGTATCATCAAAATTGGGAAAAAAATAATTGCTGGTATTTCGGAAACTCGTAATTTCTTAGAATCTTGGCAACCCCTCTCAATGAAAGTGCTTTTCCACAGTCTGTGCCTAGGGCTACTTGAAGAGGAAACAAACCATAGAGACAAAACTGAGAACTCCTTTATTTTGTCAAGTTTCAAAGAGCTACTACAAACCATGTTGGATTTAGAGTTCCAAAATCATATATCTATATAGGAGAGAACAGAGGGAAACCTAAATATAAAAACTGCTACTGTAGACGAACGCTTCAACCTAGAAGAACAAAATTTGGTGAGCCAAGTGGGATTTGTGTACTGATCATTACCACCAAGTATCATCAAGATTGGGTGAAGAAATATTTGCTGGTATTTTGGAAACTCGTTATTTCTTAGCAGCTTTGCAACCCATCTAAATGAAGTGCTTACACAGTCTGTGCATATGGCAAATTGAAGAGGAAACAAACCATAGAGACAAAACTCAGAACTCCTTTATTTTGTCAAGTTTCAAAGTGCTACTACAATCCAAGTTGGATTTAGAGTTCCAAATTCATCTATCTATATAGGAGAGAACAGAGAGAAACCTAAATATAAAAACTGCTACTGTAGACGAACGCTTCAACCTAGAAGAACAAAATATGGTGAGCCAAGTGGGATTTGTGTACTCATCATTAGCAACAAGTATCATCAAGATTGGGTGAAAAAATATTTGCTGGTATTTCGGAAAATCGTTATTTCTTAGAAGCTTGGCAACCCCTCTCAATGAAAGTGCTTTTCCACAGTCTGTGCCTAGGGCTACTTGAAGAGGAAACAAACCATAGAGACAAAACTGAGAACTCCTTTATTTTGTCAAGTTTCAAAGAGCTACTACAAACCATGTTGGATTTAGAGTTCCAGATCCATATATCTATATATGAGAGAACAGAGTGAAACCTAAATATAAAAACTGCTACTGTGGACGAACGCTTCAACCTAGAAGAACAAAATTTGGTGAGCCAAGTGGGATCTGTGTACTGATCATTACCAGCAAGTATCATCAAGATTGGGTGGAAAAATATTTGCTGGTATTTCGGAAAATCATTAATTCTTAGAAGCTTGGCAACCCCTCTCAATGAAAGTGCTTTTCCACAGTCTGTGCCTAGGGCTACTTGAAGAGGAAACAATCCATAGAAACAAAACTGAGAACTCCTTTATTTTGTCAATTTTCAAAGAGCTACTACAAACCATGTTGGATTTAGAGTTCCAAATTCATTTATCTATACAGGAGAGAACAGAGGGAAACCTAAATATAAAAACTGCTACTGTAGACGAACGCTACAACTTAGAAGAACAAAATTTGGTGAGCCAATTGGGATGTGTGTACTGATCATTACCACCAATTATCATCAAAATTGGGTAAAAAAATATTTGCTGGTATTTCGGAAACTCGTAATTTCTTAGAATCTTGGCAACCCCTCTCAATGAAACTGCTTTTCCACAGTCTGTGCCTAAGGCTACTTGAAGAGGAAACAAACCATAGAGACAAAACTGAGAACTCCTTTATTTTGTCAAGTTTCAAAGAGCTACTACAAACCATGTTGGATTTAGAGTTCCAAATTCATATATCTATATAGGAGAGAACAGAGGGAAACCTAAATATAAAAACTGCTACTGTAGGCGAACGCTTCAACCTAGAAGAACACAATTTGGTGAGCCAAGTGGGATTTGTGTACTGATCATTAGCAACAAGTATCATCAAGATTGGGTGAAAAAATATTTGCTGGTATTTCACAAACTCTTTATTTCTTAGAAGCTTGGCAACCCCTCTCAATGAAAGTGCTTTTCCACAGTGTGTGCCTAGTGCTAATTGAAGAGGAAACAATCCATGGAGACAAAACTGAGAACTCCTTTATTTTGTCAAGTTTCAAAGAGCTACTACAAACCATGTTGGATTTAGAGTTCCAAATTCATCTATCTATACAGGAGAGAACAGAGGGAAACCTAAATATAAAAACTGCTACTGTAGACGAACGCTTCAACCTAGAAGAACAAAATATGGTGAGCCAAGTGGGATTTGTGTACTGATCATTAGAAACAAGTATCATCAAGATTGGGTGGAAAAATATTTGCTGGTATTTCGGAAAATCGTTAATTCTTAGAAGCTTGGCAACCCCTCTCAATGAAAGTGCTTTTCCACAGTCTGTGCCTAGGGCTACTTGAAAAGGAAACAAACCATAGAGACAAAACTCAGAACTCCTTTATTTTGTCAAGTTTCAAAGAGGTACTACAAACCATGTTGGATTTAGAGTTCCATTTTCATATATCTATATAGGAGAGAACAGAGGGAAACCTAAATATAAAAACTGCTACTGTAGGAGAAAGCTTCAACCTAGAAGAACAAAATTTGGTGAGCCAAGTGGGATTTGTGTACTCATCAGTAGCAACAATTATCATCAAGATTGGGTGAAAAAATATATGCTGGTATTTCGGAAAATCGTTATTTCTTAGAAGCTTGGCAACCCCTCTCAATGAAAGTGCTTTTCCACAGTCTGTGCCTAGGGCTACTTGAAGAGGAAACAAACCATAGAGACAAAACTCAGAACTCCTTTATATGGTCAAGTTTCAAAGAGCTACTACAAACCATGTTGGATTTAGAGTTCCAGATTCATATATCTATATATGAGAGAACAGAGTGAAACCTAAATATAAAAACTGCTACTGTAGACGAACGCTTCAACCTAGAAGAACAAAATTTGGTGAGCCAAGTGGGATTTGTGTACTGATCATTACCACCAAGTATCATCAAGATTGGGTGAAGAAATATTTGCTGGTATTTTGGAAACTCGTTATTTCTTAGCAGCTTTGCCACCCATCTAAATGAAGTGCTTACACAGTCTGTGCATATGGCAAATTGAAGAGGAAACAAACCATAGAGACAAAACTCAGAACTCCTTTATTTTGTCAAGTTTCAAAGTGCTACTACAATCCAAGTTGGATTTAGAGTTCCAAATTCATCTATCTATATAGGAGAGAACAGAGAGAAACCTAAATATAAAAACTGCTACTGTAGACGAACGCTTCAACCTAGAAGTACAAAATTTGGTGAGCCAAGTGGGATTTGTGTACTCATCATTAGCAACAAGTATCATCAAGATTGGGTGAAAAAATATTTGCTCGTATTTCGGAAAATCGTTATTTCTTAGAAGCTTGGCAACCCCTCTCAATGAAAGTGCTTTTCCACAGTCTGTGCCTACGGCTACTTGAAGAGGAAACAAACCATAGAGACAAAACTCAGAACTCCTTTATTTTGTCAAGTTTCAAAGAGCTACTACAAACCATGTTGGATTTAGAGTTCCAGATTCATATATCTATATATGAGAGAAGAGAGTGAAACCTAAATATAAAAACTGCTACTGTGGACGAACGCTTCAACCTAGAAGAACAAAATTTGGTGAGCCAAGTGGGATCTGTGTACTGATCATTACCAGCAAGTATCATCAAGATTGGGTATAAAAATATTTGCTGGTATTTCGGAAAATCATTAATTCTTAGAAGCTTTACAACCCCTCTCAATGAAAGTGCTTTTCCACAGTCTGTGCCTAGGGCTACTTGAAGAGGAAACAATCCATAGAAACAAAACTGAGAACTCCTTTATTTTGTCAATTTTCAAAGAGCTACTACAAACCATGTTGGATTTAGAGTTCCAAATTCATTTATCTATACAGGAGAGAACAGAGGGAAACCTAAATATAAAAACTGCTACTGTAGACGAACGCTACAACTTAGAAGAACAAAATTTGGTGAGCCAATTGGGATGTGTGTACTGATCATTACCACAAATTATCATCAAAATTGGGTAAAAAAATATTTGCTGGTATTTCGGAAACTCGTAATTTCTTAGAATCTTGGCAACCCCTCTCAATGAAAGTGCTTTTCCACAGTCTGTGCCTAGGGCTACTTGAAGAGGAAACAAACCATAGAGACAAAACTGAGAACTCCTTTATTTTGTCAAGTTTCAAAGATCTACTACAAACCATGTTGGATTTAGAGTTCCAAATTCATATATCTATATAGGAGAGAACAGAGGGAAACCTAAATATAAAAACTGCTACTGTAGGCGAACGCTTCAACCTAGAAGAACAAAATATGGTGAGCCAAGTGGGATTTGTGTACTGATCATTAGAAACAAGTATCATCAAGATTGGGTGGAAAAATATTTGCTGGTATTTCGGAAAATCGTTAATTCTTAGAAGCTTGGCAACCCCTCTCAATGAAAGTTCTTTTCCACTATCTGTGCCTAGGGCTATTTGAAGAGGAAACAAACCATAGAGACAAAACTCAGAACTCCTTTATTTTGTCAAGTTTCAAAGAGGTACTACAAACCATGTTGGATTTAGAGTTCCATTTTCATATATCTATATAGGAGAGAACAGAGGGAAACCTAAATATAAAAACTGCTACTGTAGGAGAAAGCTTCAACCTAGAAGAACAAAATTTGGTGAGCCAAGTGGGATTTGTGTACTCATCATTAGCAACAATTATCATCAAGATTGGGTGAAAAAATATATGCTGGTATTTCGGAAAATCGTTATTTCTTAGAAGCTTGGCAACCCCTCTCAATGAAAGTGCTTTTCCACAGTCTGTGCCTAGGGCTACTTGAAGAGGAAACAATCCGTAGAAACAAAACTGAGAACTCCTTTATTTTGTCAATTTTCAATAAGCTACTACAAACCATGTTGGATTTAGAGTTCCAAATTCATCTATCTATACAGGAGAGAACAGAGGGAAACCTAAATATAAAAACTGCTACTGTAGACGAACGCTACAACCTAGAGAACAAAATTTGGTGAGCCAAGTTGGATGTGTGTACTGATCATTTCCACCAAGTATCATCAAAATTGGGTAAAAAAATATTTGCTGGTATTTCGGAAACTCGTAATTTCTTAGAATCTTGGCAACCCCTCTCAATGAAAGTGCTTTTCCACAGTCTGTGCCTAGGGCTACTTGAAGAGGAAACAAACCATAGAGACAAAACTGAGAACTCCTTTATTTTGTCAAGTTTCAAAGAGCTACTACAAACCATGTTGGATTTAGAGTTCCAAATTCATATATCTATATAGGAGAGAACAGAGGGAAACCTAAATATAAAAACTGCTACTGTAGGCGAACGCTTCAACCTAGAAGAACAAAATATGGTGAGCCAAGTGGGATTTGTGTACTGATCATTAGAAACAAGTATCATCAAGATTGGGTGGAAAAATATTTGCTGGTATTTCGGAAAATCGTTAATTCTTAGAAGCTTGGCAACCCCTCTCAATGAAAGTTCTTTTCCACTATCTGTGCCTAGGGCTATTTGAAGAGGAAACAAACCATAGAGACAAAACTCAGAACTCCTTTATTTTGTCAAGTTTCAAAGAGGTACTACAAACCATGTTGGATTTAGAGTTCCATTTTCATATATCTATATAGGAGAGAACAGAGGGAAACCTAAATATAAAAACTGCTACTGTAGGAGAAAGCTTCAACCTAGAAGAACAAAATTTGGTGAGCCAAGTGGGATTTGTGTACTCATCATTAGCAACAATTATCATCAAGATTGGGTGAAAAAATATATGCTGGTATTTCGGAAAATCGTTATTTCTTAGAAGCTTGGCAACCCCTCTCAATGAAAGTGCTTTTCCACAGTCTGTGCCTAGGGCTACTTGAAGAGGAAACAATCCGTAGAAACAAAACTGAGAACTCCTTTATTTTGTCAATTTTCAATAAGCTACTACAAACCATGTTGGATTTAGAGTTCCAAATTCATCTATCTATACAGGAGAGAACAGAGGGAAACCTAAATATAAAAACTGCTACTGTAGACGAACGCTACAACCTAGAGAACAAAATTTGGTGAGCCAAGTTGGATGTGTGTACTGATCATTTCCACCAAGTATCATCAAAATTGGGTAAAAAAATATTTGCTGGTATTTCGGAAACTCGTTATTTCTTAGAATCTTGGCAACCCCTCTCAATGAAAGTGCTTTTCCACAGTCTGTGCCTAGGGCTACTTGAAGAGGAAACAAACCATAGAGACAAAACTGAGAACTCCTTTATTTTGTCAAGTTTCAAAGAGCTACTACAAACCATGTTGGATTTAGAGTTCCAAATTCATATATCTATATAGGAGAGAACAGAGGGAAACCTAAATATAAAAACTGCTACTGTAGGCGAACGCTTCAACCTAGAAGAACAAAATATGGTGAGCCAAGTGGGATTTGTGTACTGATCATTAGAAACAAGTATCATCAAGATTGGGTGGAAAAATATTTGCTGGTATTTCGGAAATCGTTAATACTTAGAAGCTTGGCAACCCCTCTCAATGTACGTTCTTTTCCACAATCTGTGCCTAGGGCTTTTTGAAGAGGAAACAAACCATAGAGACAAAACTCAGAACTCCTTTATTTTGTCAAGTTTCAAAGAGGTACTACAAACCATGTTGGATTTAGAGTTCCATTTTCATATATCTATATAGGAGAGAACAGAGGGAAACCTAAATATAAAAACTGCTACTGTAGGAGAAAGCTTCAACCTAGAAGAACAAAATTTGGTGAGCCAAGTGGGATTTGTGTACTCATCATTAGCAACAAGTATCATAAAGATTGGGTGAAAAAATATTTGCTGGTACTTCGGAAACTCGTTATTTCTTAGAAGCTTGGCAACCGCTCTCAATGAAAGCGCTTTTCCACAGTGTGCGCATAGGGCTACGTGAAGAGGAAACAAACCATAGAGACAAAACTCAGAACTCCTTTATTTTGTCAAGTTTCAAAGAGGTACTACAAACCCTGTTGGATTTAGAGTTCCAAATTCATCTATCTATATATGAGAGAACAGAGTGAAACCTAAATATAAAAACGGCTACTTTAGATGAACGCTTCAACCTAGAAGAACAAAATTTGGTGACCAAGTGGGATCTATGTACTGATCATTACCACCAAGTATCATCAAGATTGGGTGAAAAAATATTTGCTGGTATTTACGAAACTCGTTATTTCTTAGAAGCTTGGCAACCCCTCTCAATGAAAGTGCTTTTCCACAGTCTGTGCCTAGGGCTACTTGAAGAGGAAACAATCCATAGTGACAAAAGTGAGAACTCCTTTATTTTGTCAAGTTTCAAAGAGGTACTACAATCCATGTTGGATTTAAAGTTCCAAATTCATCTATCTATATAGGAGAGAACAGAGAGAAACCTAAATATAAAAACTGCTACTTTAGACGAACGCTTCAACCTAGAAGAACAAAATTTGGTGAGCCAAGTGGGATTTGTGTACTGATCATTACCACCAAGTATCATCAAGATTGGGTGAAAAAATATTTGCTGGTATTTCGGAAAATCGTTAATTCTTAGAAGCTTTACAACCACTCTCAATGAAAGTGCTTTTCCACAGTCTGTGCCTAGGGCTACTTGAAGAGGAAACAATCCGTAGAAACAAAGCTGAGAACTCCTTTATTTTGTCAATTTTCAAAAAGCTACTACAAACCATGTTGGATTTAGAGTTCCAAATTCATCTATCTATCCAGGAGAGAACAGAGGGAAACCTAAATATAAAAACTGCTACTGTAGACGAACGCTACAACCTAGAGAACAAAATTTGGTGAGCCAAGTTGGATGTGTGTACTGATCATTTCCACCAAGTATCATCAAAATTGGGTAAAAAAATATTTGCTGGTATTTCGGAAACTCGTAATTTCTTAGAATCTTGGCAACCCCTCTCAATGAAAGTGCTTTTCCACAGTCTGTGCCTAGGGCTACTTGAAGAGGAAACAAACCATAGAGACAAAACTGAGAACTCCTTTATTTTGTCAAGTTTCAAAGAGCTACTACAATCCACGTTGGATTTAGAGTTCCAAATTTATCTATCTATATATGAGAGAACAGAGTGAAACCTAAATATAAAACCTGCTAGTGTAGACGAACGCTTCAACCTAGAAGAACAAAATTTGGTGAGCCAAGTGGGATTTGTGTACTGATAATCAGCAACAAGTATCATCAAGATTGGGTGAAAAAATATTTGCTGGTACGTCGGAAACTCGTTATTTCTTAGAAGCTTGGCAACCCCTCTCAATGAAAGTGCTTTTCCACAGTCTGCGCCTAGGGCTACTTGAAGAGGAAACAAACCATAGAGAGAAAACTCAGAACTCCTTTATTTTGTCAAGTTTCAAAGAGCTACTACAATCAGTGTTGGATTTAGAGATCCAAATTCATCTATCTATATAGGAGAGAAGAGAGAGGAACCTAAATATAAAACCTGCTACTGTAGACGAACGCTTCAACCTAGAAGAATAAAATTTGGTGAGCCAAGTTGGATTTGTGTACTGATCATTAGCAACAAGTATCATAAAGATTGGGTGAAAAAATATTTGCTGGTACTTCGGAAACTCGTTATTTCTTAGAAGCTTGGCAACCGCTCTCAATGAAAGCGCTTTTCCACAGTGTGCGCATAGGGCTACGTGAAGAGGAAACAAACCATAGAGACAAAACTCAGAACTCCTTTTTTTTGTCATGTTTCAAAGAGGTACTACAAACCATGTTGGATTTAGAGTTCCAAATTCATCTATCTATATATGAGAGAACAGAGTGAAACCTAAATATAAAAACGGCTACTTTAGATGAACGCTTCAACCTAGAAGAACAAAATTTGGTGACCAAGTGGGATCTATGTACTGATCATTACCACCAGGTATCATCAAGATTGGGTGAAAAAATATTTGCTGGTATTTCCGAAACTCGTTATTTCTTAGAAGCTTGGCAACCCCTCTCAATGAAAGTGCTTTTCCACAGTCTGTGCCTAGGGCTACTTGAAGAGGAAACAATCCATAGAGACAAAAGTGAGAACTCCTTTATTTTGTCAAGTTTCAAAGAGGTACTACAATCCATGTTGGATTTAAAGTTCCAAATTCATCTATCTATATAGGAGAGAACAGAGAGAAACCTAAATATAAAAACTGCTACTTTAGACGAACGCTTCAACCTAGAAGAACAAAATTTGGTGAGCCAAGTGGGATTTGTGTTCTGATCATTACCACCAATTATCATCAAGATTGGGTGAAAAAATATTTGCTGGTATTTCGGAAATTCGTTATTTCTTAGAAGCTTGGCAACCCGTCTTAATGAAAGTGCTTCCACAGTCTGTGCCTAGGGCTACTTGAAGAGGAAACAAACCATAGAGACAAAACTGAGAACTCCTTTATTTTGTCAAGTTTCAAAGAGCTACTACAAATCATGTTGGATTTAGAGTTCCAAATTCATCTATCTATATATGAGAGAACAGAGTGAAACCTAAATATAAAAACTGCTACTGTAGACGAACGCTTCAACCTAGAAGAACAAAATTTGGTGAGCCAAGTGGAATTTGTGTACTGATCATTACCACCAAGTATCATCAAGATTGGGTGAAAAAATATTTGCTGGTATTTCGGAAACTCGTTATTTCTTAGAAGCTTTGCAAACCCTCTAAATGAAAGTGCTTTTAAACAGTCTGTGCCTAGGGCTACTTGAAGAGGAAACAAACCATAGAGACAAAACTGAGAACTCCTTTATTTTGTCAAGTTTCAAAGAGCTACTATAAACCATGTTGGATTTAGAGTTGCAAATTCATCTATCTATATAGGAGAGAACACAGGGAAACCTATATATAAAAACTGCTATTGTAGACGAACGCTTCAAACTAGAAGAACAAAATTTGGTGAGCCAAGTGGGATTTGTGTACTGATCATTACCACCAAGTATCATCAAGATTGGGTTAAACAATATTTGCTGGTATTTTGGAAACTCGTTATTCCTTAGAAGCTTGGCAACCCATCTCAATGAAAGTGCTTTCCACAGTCTGTGCCTAGGGCTACTTGAAGAGGAAACAAACCATAGAGACAAAACTGAGAACTCTTTTATTTTGTCAAGTTTTAAAGAGCTACTACAAACCATGTTGGATTTAGAGTTCCAAATTCATCTATCTATATATGAGAGAACAGAGGGAAACCTAAATATAAAAACTGCTACTGTAGACGAAAGCTTCAACCTAGAAGAACAAAATTTGGTGAGCCCAGTGGGATTTGTGTACTTATCATTACCACCAAGTATCATCAAGATTGGGTGAAAAAATATTTGCTGGTGTTTCGGAAACTTGGAATTTCTTAGAAGCTTGGCAACCTCTCTCAATGTAAGTGCTTTTCCACAGTCTGTGCCTAGGGCTACTTGAAGAGGAAACAAACCGTAGAGACAAAACTGAGAACTCCTTTATTTTTCAAGTTTCAAAGAGCAACTACAAACCATGTTGGATTTAGAGTTCCAAATTCATCTATCTATATAGGAGAGAACAGAGGGAAACCTAAATATAATAACTGCTACTGTAGACGACCTCTTCAACCTAGAAGAACAAAATTTGGTGAGCCAAGTGGGATTTGTGTACTGATCATTACCACCAAGTATCATCAAGATTGGGTTAAACAATATTTGCTGGTATTTCGGAAACTCGTTATTTCTTAGAAGCTTGGCAACCCCTCTCAATGAATGTGCTTTTCCACAGTCTGTCCCTAGGGCTACTTGAGGAAGAAACAATCCATAGAGACAAAACTGAGAACTCCTTTATTTTGTCAAGTTTCAAAGAGGTACTACAATCCATGTTGGATTTAAAGTTCCAAATTCATCTATCTATATAGGAGAGAACAGAGAGAAACCTAAATATAAAAACTGCTACTTTAGACGAACGCTTCAACCTAGAAGAACAAAATTTGGTGAGCCAAGTGGGATTTGTGTACTGATCATTACCACCAAGTATCATCAAGATTGGGTGAAAAAATATTTGCTGGTATTTCGGAAATTCGTTATTTCTTAGAAGCTTGGCAACCCGTCTTAATGAAAGTGCTTCCACAGTCTGTGCCTAGGGCTACTTGAAGAAGAAACAAACCATAGAGACAAAACTGAGAACTCCTTTATTTTGTCAAGTTTCAAAGAGCTACTACAAATCATGTTGGATTTAGAGTTCCAAATTCATCTATCTATATATGAGAGAACAGAGTGAAACCTAAATATAAAAACTGCTACTGTAGACGAACGCTTCAACCTAGAAGAACAAAATTTGGTGAGCCAAGTGGAATTTGTGTACTGATCATTACCACCAAGTATCATCAAGATTGGGTGAAAAAATATTTGCTGGTATTTCGGAAACTCGTTATTTCTTAGAAGCTTTGCAAACCCTCTAAATGAAAGTGCTTTTAAACAGTCTGTGCCTAGGGCTACTTGAAGAGGAAACAAACCATAGAGACAAAACTGAGAACTCCTTTATTTTGTCAAGTTTCAAAGAGCTACTATAAACCATGTTGGATTTAGAGTTGCAAATTCATCTATCTATATAGGAGAGAACACAGGGAAACCTATATATAAAAACTGCTATTGTAGACGAACGCTTCAACCTAGAAGAACAAAATTTGGTGAGCCAAGTGGGATTTGTGTACTGATCATTACCACCAAGTATCATCAAGATTGGGTTAAACAATATTTGCTGGTATTTTGGAAACTCGTTATTCCTTAGAAGCTTGGCAACCCATCTCAATGAAAGTGCTTTCCACAGTCTGTGCCTAGGGCTACTTGAAGAGGAAACACACCATAGAGACAAAACTGAGAACTCTTTTATTTTGTCAAGTTTTAAAGAGCTACTACAAACCATGTTGGATTTAGAGTTCCAAATTCATCTATCTATATATGAGAGAACAGAGGGAAACCTAAATATAAAAACTGCTACTGTAGACGAAAGCTTCAACCTAGAAGAACAAAATTTGGTGAGCCCAGTGGGATTTGTGTACTTATCATTACCACCAAGTATCATCAAGATTGGGTGAAAAAATATTTGCTGGTGTTTCGGAAACTTGGAATTTCTTAGAAGCTTGGCAACCTCTCTCAATGTAAGTGCTTTTCCACAGTCTGTGCCTAGGGCTACTTGAAGAGGAAACAAACCGTAGAGACAAAACTGAGAACTCCTTTATTTTTCAAGTTTCAAAGAGCAACTACAAACCATGTTGGATTTAGAGTTCCAAATTCATCTATCTATATAGGAGAGAACAGAGGGAAACCTAAATATAATAACTGCTACTGTAGACGACCTCTTCAACCTAGAAGAACAAAATTTGGTGAGCCAAGTGGGATTTGTGTACTGATCATTACCACCAAGTATCATCAAGATTGGGTTAAACAATATTTGGTGGTATTTTGGAAACTCGTTATTCCTTAGAAGCTTGGCAACCCATCTCAATGAAAGTGCTTTCCACAGTCTGTGCCTAGGGCTACTTGAAGAGGAAACAAACCATAGAGACAAACCTGAGAACTCTTTTATTTTTTCAAGTTTTAAAGAGCTACTACAAACCATGTTGGATTTAGAGTTCCAAATTCATCTATCTATATAGGAGAGAACAGAGGGAAATCTAAATATAAAAACTGCTACTGTAGACGAAAGCTTCAACCTAGAAGAACAAAATTTGGTGAGCCCAGTGGGATTTGTGTACTTATCATTACCACCAAGTATCATCAAGATTGGGTGAAAAAATATTTGCTGGTGTTTCGGAAACTTGGAATTTCTTAGAAGCTTGGCAACCTCTCTCAATGAAAGTGCTTTTCCACAGTCTGTGCCTAGGGCTACTTGAAGAGGAAACAAACCGTAGAGACAAAACTGAGAACTCCTTTATTTTTCAAGTTTCAAAGAGCAACTACAAACCATGTTGGATTTAGAGTTCCAAATTCATCTATCTATATAGGAGAGAACAGAGGGAAACCTAAATATAATAACTGCTACTGTAGACGACCTCTTCAACCTAGAAGAACAAAATTTGGTGAGCCAAGTGGGATTTGTGTACTGATCATTAGCAACAAGTATCATCAAGATTGGGTGAAAAAACATTTGCTGGTATTTCGGAAACTCGTTGATTCTTAGAAGCTTGGCAACCCCTCTCAATGAAAGTGCTTTTCAACAGTCTGTGCCTAGGGCTACTTGAAGAGGAAACAAAACATAGAGACAAAACTCAGAACTCATTTATTTTGTCAAGTTTCAAAGAGCTACTACAAACCATGTTGGATTTAGAGTTCCATTTTCATATATCTATATAAGAGAGAACAGAGGGAAACCTAAATATAAAAACTGCTACTGTAGGAGAAAGCTTCAACCTAGAAGAACAAAATTTGGTGAGCCAAGTGGGATTTGTGTTCTGATCATTAGCAACAAGTATCATGAAGATTGGGGGGAAAAATATTTGCTGGTATTTCGGAAAATCGTTAATTCTTAGAAGCTTGGCAACCCCTCTCAATGAAAATGCTTTTCCACAGTCTGTGCCTAGGGCTACTTGAAGAGGAAACAATCCATAGAAACAAAACTGAGAACTCCTTTATTTTGTCAATTTTCAAAGAGCTACTAGAAACCATGTTGGATTTAGAGTTCCAAATTCATCTATCTATACAGGAGAGAACAGAGGGAAACCTAAATATAAAAACTGCTACTGTAGACGAACGCTACAACCTAGAAGAACAAAATTTGGTGAGCCAAGTGGGATGTGTGTACTGATCATTACCACCAAGTATCATCAAAATTGGGTAAAAAAATATTTGCTGGTATTTCGGAAACTCGTAATTTCTTAGAATCTTGGCAACCGCTCTCAATGAAAGTGCTTTTCCACAGTCTGTGCCTAGGGCTACTTGAAGAGGAAACAAACCATAGAGACAAAACTGAGAACTCCTTTATTTTGTCAAGTTTCAAAAAGCTACTACAAACCATGTTGGATTTAGAGTTCCAAATACATCTATCTATATATGAGAGAACAGAGTGAAACCTAAATATAAAACCTGCTAGTGTAGATGAACGCTTCGACCTAGAAGAACAAAATTTGGTGAGCCAAGTGGGATTTGTGTACTGATCATCAGCAACAAGTATCATCAAGATTGGGTGAAAAAATATTTGCTGGTACGTCGGAAACTCGTTATTTCTTAGAAGCTTGGCAACCCCTCTCAATGAAAGTGCTTTTCCACAGTCTGCGCCTAGGGCTACTTGAAGAGGAAACAAACCATAGAGACAAAACTGAGAACTCCTTTATTTTGTAAAGTTTCAAAGAGCTACTACAATCCATGTTGGATTTAGAGTTCCAAATTCATCTATCTATATAGGAGAGAAGAGAGAGAAACCTAAATATAAAACCTGCTACTGTAGACGAACGTTTCAACCTAGAAGAATAAAATTTGGTGAGCCAAGTGAGATTTGTGTACTGATCATTAGCAACAAGTATCATCAAGATTGGGTGAAAAAATATTTGCTGGTACTTCGGAAAATCGTTATTTCTTAGAAGCTTGGCAACCCCTCTCAATGAAAGTGCTTTTCCACAGTGTGCGCATAGGGCTACGTGAAGAGGAAACAAACCATAGAGACAAAACTCAGAACTCCTTTATTTTGTCAAGTTTCAAAGAGCTACTACAAACCATGTTGGATTTAGAGTTCCAAATTCATCTATCTATATATGAGAGAACAGAGTGAAACCTAAATATAAAAACGGCTACTTTAGATGAACGCTTCAACCTAGAAGAACAAAATTTGGTGACCAAGTGGGATCTGTGTACTGATCATTACCACCAAGTGTCATCAAGATTGGGTGAAAAAATATTTGCTGGTATTTGGAAACTCGTTATTTCTTAGAAGCTTGGCAACCCCTCTCAATGAAAGTGCTTTTCCACAGTCTGTGCCTAGGGCTACTTGAAGAGGAAACAATCCATAGAGACAAAACTGAGAACTCCTTTATTTTGTCAAGTTTCAAATAGTACTACAATCCATGTTGGATTTAAAGTTCCAAATTCATCTATCTATATAGGAGAGAACAGAGAAAAACCTAAATATAAAAACTGCTACTTTAGACGAACGCTTCAACCTAGAAGAACAAAATTTTTTGAGCCAAGTGGGATTTGTGTACTGATCATTACCACCAAGTATCATCAAGATTGGGTGAAAAAATATTTGCTGGTATTTCGGAAATTCGTTATTTCTTAGAAGCTTGAAAACCCATCTTAATGAAAGTGCTTCCACAGTCTGTGCCTAGGGCTACTTTAAGAGGAAACAAACCATAGAGACAAAACTGAGAACTCCTTTATTTTGTCAAGTTTCAAAGAGCTACTACAAATCATGTTGGATTTAGAGTTCCAAATTCATCTATCTATATATGAGAGAACAGAGTGAAACCTAAATATAAAAACTGCTACTGTAGAGGAACGCTTCAACCTAGAAGAACAAAATTTGGTGAGCCAAGTGGGATTTGTGTACTGATCATTACCACCAAGTATCATCAAGATTGGGTTAAACAATATTTGCTGGTATTTTGGAAACTCGTTATTCCTTAGAAGCTTGGCAACCCATCTCAATGAAAGTGCTTTCCACAGTCTGTGCCTAGGGCTACTTGAAGAGGAAACAAACCATAGAGACAAACCTGAGAACTCTTTTATTTGTCAAGTTTCAAAGAGCTACTACAAACCATGTTGGATTTAGAGTTCCAAATTCATATATCTATATAGGAGAGAACAGAGGGAAACCTAAATATAAAAACTGCTACTGTAGACGAACGCTTCAACCTAGAAGAACAAAATTTGGTGAGCCAAGTGGGATTTGTGTACTGATCATTACCACCAAGTATCATCAAGATTGGGTGAAAAAATATTTGCTGGTATTTCGGAAACTTGTAATTTCTTAGAAGTTGGATACCCCTCTCAATTAAAGTACTTTTCCACAGTCTGTGCCTAGGGCTACTTGAAGAAAAAACAAACCATGGAGACAAAACTGAGAACTCCTTTATTATGTCAAGTTTCAAAGAGCTACTAAAAACCATGTTGGATTTAGATTTCCAAATTCATCTATCTATATATGAGAGAACAGAGGGAAACCTAAATATAAAAACTGCTACTCTAGACGAACGCTTCAACCTAGAAGAACAGAATTTGGTGAGCCAAGTGAAATTTGTGTACTGATCATCAGCAAGAAGTATCATCAAGATTGGGTGAAAAAATATTTGCTGGTATTTCGGAAACTCGATATTTCTTAGAAGCTTTGCAACCCCTCTCAATGAAAGTGCTTTTCCTCAGTCTGTGCCTAGGGCTACTTGAAGAGGAAACAAACCATAGAGACAAAACTGAGAACTCCTTTATTTTGTCACGTTTCAAAGAGCTACTACAAACCATGTTGGATTTAGAGTTCCAAATTCATCTATCTATATAGGAGAAAACAGAGGGAAACCTAAATAAAAAAACTGCTACTGTAGACGAACGCTTCAACCTAGAAGAACAGAATTTGGTGAGCCAAGTGGGATTTGTGTACTGATCATCAGCAACAAGTGTCATCAAGTTTGGCTGAAAAAATATTTGCTGGTATTTCGGAAACTCGTTATTTCTTAGAAGCTTGGCAACCCCTCTCAATTAAATGCTTTTCCTCAGTTTGTGCCTAGGGCTACTTGAAGAGGAAACAAACCATAGAGACAAAACTGAGAACTCCTTTATTTTGTCAAGTTTCAAAGAGCTACTAAAACCCATGTTGGATTTAGAGTTCCAAATTCATCTATCTAAATAGGAGAGAACAGAGGGAAACCTAAATATAAAAACTGCTACTGTAGACGAATGCTTCAACCTAGAAGAACAAAATTTGGTGAGCAAAGTGGGATTTCTGTACTGATCATTACCACCAAGTATCATCAAGATTGGGTGAAAAAATATTTGCTGGTATTTCGGAAACTCGTAATTTCATAGAAGCTTGGCAACCCCTCTCAATGAAAGTGGTTTTCCACAGTCTGTGCCTAGGGCTACTTGAAGAGGAAACAAACTATAGAGACAAAACTGAGAACTCCTTTATGTTGTCAAGTTTCAAAGAGCTACTACAAACCATGTAGGATTTAGTGTTCCAAATTCATCTATCTATATAGGAGAGATAAGAGGGAAACCTAAATATAAAAACTGCTACTGTAGACGAACGCTTCAACCTAGAAGAACAGAATTTGGTAAGCCAAGTGGGATTTGTGTACTGATCATTAGCAACAAGTATCATCAAGATTGGGAGAAAAAATATTTGCTGGTATATCGGAAACTAGTAATTTCTTAGAAGCTTGGCAACCCTCTCAATGAAAGTGCTTTTCCACAGTCTGTGACTAGGGCTACTTGAACAGGAAACAAACCATAGAGACAAAACTGAGAACTCCTTTATTTTGTCAAGTTTCAAAGAGCTACTACAAACCATGTTGGATTTAGAGTTCCAAATTCATCTATCTATATAGGAGAGAACAGAGGGAAACCTAAATATAAAAACTGCTACTGTAGAGGAAAGCTTCAACCTAGAAGAACAAAATTTGGTGAGCCAAGTGGGATTTGTGTACTTATCATTACCACCAAGTATCATCAAGTTTGGGTGAAAAAATATTTGGGGGTGTTTCGGAAACTTGGAATTTCTTAGAAGCTTGGCAACCACTCTCAATGAAAGTGCTTTTCCACAGTCTGTGCCTAGGTCTACTTGAAGAGGAAAAAAACCATAGAGACAAAACTGAGAACTCCTTTATTTTGTCAAGTTTCAAAGAGCAACTACAAACCATGTTGGATTTAGAGTTCCAAATTCATCTATGTATATAGGAGAGAACAGAGGGAAACCTAAATATAAAAACTGCTACTGTAGTGAACGCTTCAACCTAGAAGAACAAAATTTGGTGAGCCAGTGGGATTTGTGTACTGATCATTACCACAAAGTATCATCAAGACTGGGTGAAAAAATATTTGCTGGTATTTCGGAAACTCGTTATTTCTTAGAAGCTTTGCAACCCCTCTCAATGAAAGTGCTTTTCCACAGTGTTTGCCTAGGGCTAATAGAAGAGGAAACAATCCATAGAGACAAAACTGAGAACGCCTTTATTTTGTCAAGTTTCAAAGAGCTACTAAAAACCATGTTGGATTTACAGTTCCAAATTCATCTATCTACACAGGAGAGAACAGAGGGAAACCTAAATATAAAAACTGCTACTGTAGCGAAGGCTTCCACCTAGAAGAACAAAATATGGTGAGCCAAGTGGGATTTGTGTACTGATCATTACCACAAAGTATCATCAAGACTGGGTGAAAAAATATTTGCTGGTATTTTGGAAACTCGTTATTTCTTAGAAGCTTGGAAACCCATCTCAATGAAACTGCTTCCACAGTCTGTGCCTAGGGCTACTTGAAGACGAAACAAACCATAGAGACAAAACTGAGAACTCCTTTATTTTGTCAATTTTCAAAGAGCTACTACAATCCATGTTTGATTTAGAGTTCCACATTCATCTAACTATATAGGAGAGAACAGTAGAAACCTAAATATAAAAACTGCTACTGTAGACGAACGCTTCAACCTAGAAGAACAAAATTTGGTGAGCCAAGTGGGATTTGTGTACTGATCATTAACAAAAAGTATCATCAAGATTGGGTGAAAAAATATTTGCTGGTATTTCGGAAACTCGTTATTTCTTAGAAGCTTGGCAACCCCTCTCAATGAAAGTGGATTTCCATAGTGTGTGCCTAGGGCTAATAGAATAGGAAACAATCCATAGAGACAAAACTGAGAACGCCTTTATTTTGTGAAGTTTCAAAGAGGTACTACAAACCATGTTGGATTTACAGTTCCAAATTCATCTATCTATACAGGAGAGAACAGAGGGAAACCTACATATAAAAAATGCTACTGTAGACGAACGCTTCAACCTAGAAGAACAAAATTTGGTGAGCCAAGTGGGATTTGTGTACTGACCATTACCATCAAGTATCATCAGATTGGGTGAAAAAATATTTGCTGGTATTTCGGAAACTCGTAATTTCTTAGAAGCTTGGCAACCCCTCTCAATGAAAGTGCTTTTCCACAGTCTGTGCCTAGGGCTACTTGAAGAGGAAACAAACCATAGAGACAAAACTGAGAACTCCTTTTTTTTGTCAAGTTTCAAAGAGCTACTAAACACCATGTTGGATTTAGAGTTCCAAATTCATCTATCTATATAGGAGAGAACAGAGAGAACCCTAAATATAAAAACTGCTACTGTAGACGAATGCTTCAACCTAGAAGAACAAAATTTGGTGAGGAAAGTGGGATTTGTGTACTGATCATTACCACCAAGTATCATCAAGATTGGGTGAAAAAATATTTGCTGGAATTTCAGATATTCATAATTTCTTAGAAGCTTGGCAACCCCTCTCAATGAAAGTGCTTTTCCACAGTGTGTGCCTAGGGCTAATAGAAGAGGAAACAATCCATAGAGACAAAACTGAGAACGCCTTTATTTTGTCAAGTTTCAAAGAGCTACTAAAAACCATGTTGGATTTAGAGTTCCAAATTCATCTATCTAAATAGGAGAGAACAGAGGGAAACCTAAATATAAAAACTGCTACTGTAGACGAATGCTTCAACCTAGAAGAACAAAATTTGGTGAGCAAAGTGGGATTTCTGTACTGATCATTACCACCAAGTATCATCAAGATTGGGTGAAAAAATATTTGCTGGTATTTCGGAAACTTGTAATTTCTTAGAAGCTTGGCAACCACTCTCAATGAAAGTGCTTTTCCACATTCTTTGCCTAGGGCTACTTGAGGTGGAAACAAACCATTGAGACAAAACTGAGAACTCCTTTATTTTGTCAAGTTTCAAAGAGCTACTACAAACCATGTTGGATTTAGAGTTCCAAATTCATATATCTATATAGGAGAGAACAGAGGGAAACCTAAATATAAAAACTGCTACTCTAGACGAACGCTTCAACCTAGAAGAACAAAATTTGGTGAGCCAAGTGGGATTTGTGTACTGATCATTACCACCAAGTATCATCAAGATTGGGTGAAATAATATTTGCTGGTATTTCGGAAACATGTAATTTCTTAGAAGTTGGATACCCCTCTCAATTAAAGTACTTTTCCACAGTCTGTGCCTAGGGCTACTTGAAGAAAAAACAAACCATGGAGACAAAACTGAGAACTCCTTTATTATGTCAAGTTTCAAAGAGCTACTAAAAACCATGTTGGATTTAGATTTCCAAATTCATCTATCTATATATGAGAGAACAGAGGGAAACCTAAATATAAAAACTGCTACTCTAGATGAACGCTTCAACCTAGAAGAACAGAATTTGGTGAGCCAAGTGGGATTTGTGTACTGATCATCAGCAACAAGTATCATCAAGATTGGCTGAAAAAATATTTGCTGGTATTTCGGAAACTCGATATTTCTTAGAAGCTTGGCAACCCCTCTCAATGAAAGTGCTTTTCCTCAGTCTGTGCCTAGGGCTACTTGAAGAGGAAACAAACCATAGAGACAAAACTGAGAACTCCTTTATTTTGTCAAGTTTCAAAGAGCTACTACAAACCATATTGGATTTAGAGTTCCAAATTCATCTATCTATATAGGAGAAAACAGAGGGAAACCTAAATAAAAAAACTGCTACGGTAGACGAACGCTTCAACCTAGAAGAACAGAATTTGGTGAGCCAAGTGGGATTTGTGTACTGATCATCAGCAACAAGTATCATCAAATTTGGCTGAAAAAATATTTGCTGGTATTTCGGAAACTCGTTATTTCTTAGAAGCTTGGCAACCCCTCTCAATTAAATGCTTTTCCTCAGTTTGTGCCTAGGGCTACTTGAAGAGGAAACAAACCATAGAGACAAAACTGAGAACTCCTTTATTTTGTCAAGTTTCAAAGAGCTACTAAAAACCATGTTGGATTTAGAGTTCCAAATTCTTCTATCTAAATAGGAGAGAACAGAGGGAAACCTAAATATAAAAACTGCTACTGTAGACGAATGCTTCAACCTAGAAGAACTAAATTTGGTGAGCAAAGTGGGATTTCTGTACTGATCATTACCACCAAGTATCATCAAGATTGGGTGAAAAAATATTTGCTGGTATTTCGGAAACTCGTAATTTCATAGAAGCTTGGCAACCCCTCTCAATGAAAGTGGTTTTCCACAGTCTGTGCCTAGGGCTACTTGAAGAGAAAACAAACTATAGAGACAAAACTGAGAACTCCTTTATTTTGTCAAGTTTCAAAGAGCTACTACAAACCATGTTGGATTTAGTGTTCCAAATTCATCTATCTATATAGGAGAGATCAGAGGGAAACCTAAATATAAAAACTGCTACTGTAGACGAACGCTTCAACCTAGAAGAACAGAATTTGGTGAGCCAAGTGGGATTTGTGTACTGATCATTAGCAACAAGTATCATCAAGATTGGGAGAAAAAATATTTGCTGGTATTTCGGAAACTAGTAATTTCTTAGAAGCTTGGCAACCCTCTCAATGAAAGTGCTTTTCCACAGTCTGTGACTAGGGCTACTTGAAGAGGAAACAAACCATAGAGACAAAACTGAGAACTCCTTTATTTTGTCAAGTTTCAAAGAGCTACTAAAAACCATGTTGGATTTAGATTTCCAAATTCATCTATCTATATATGAGAGAACAGAGGGAAACCTAAATATAAAAACTGCTACTGTAGACGAACGCTTCAAACTAGAAGAACAGAATTTGGTGAGCCAAGTGGGATTTGTGTACTGATCATCAGCAACAAGTATCATCAAGATTGGCTGAAAAAATATTTGCTGGTATTTCGGAAACTCGTTATTTCTTAGAAGCTTGGCAACCCGTCTCAATGAAAGTGCTTTTCCTCAGTCTGTGCCTAGGGCTACTTCAAGAGGAAACAAACCATAGAGACAAAACTGAGAACTCCTTTATTTTGTCAAGTTTCAAAGAGCTACTAAAAACCATGTTGGATTTAGATTTCCAAATTCATCTATCTAAATGGGAGAGAACAGAGGGAAACCTAAATATAAAAACTGCTACTGTAGACGAATGCTTCAACCTAGAAGAACAAAATTTGGTGAGCAAAGTGGGATTTCTGTACTGATCATTACCACCAAGTATCATCAAGATTGGGTGAAAAAATATTTGCTGGTATTTCGGAAACTCGTAATTTCGTAGAAGCTTGGCAACCCCTCTCAATGAAAGTGGTTTTCCACAGTCTGTGCCTAGGACTACTTGAAGAGGAAACAAACTATAGAGACAAAACTGAGAACTCCTTTATTTTGTCAAGTTTCAAAGAGCTACTACAAACCATGTTGGATTTAGAGTTCCAAATTCATCTATCTATATATGAGACAACAGAGTGAAACCTAAATATAAAAACTGCTACTGTAGACGAACGCTTCAACCTAGAAGAACAGAATTTGGTGAGCCAAGTGGGATTTGTGTACTGATCATCAGCAACAAGTATCATCAAGATTGGCTGAAAAAATATTTGCTGGTATTTTGGAAACTCGTTATTTCTTAGAAGCTTGGCAACCCCTCTCAATGAAAGTGCTTTTCCACAGTCTGTGCCTAGGGCTACTTGAAGAGGAAACAAACCATAGAGACAAAACTGAGAACTCCTTTATTTTTCACGTTTCAAAGAGCTACTACAAACCATGTTGGATTTAGAGTTCCAAATTGATCTATCTATATAGGAGAGAACAGAGGGAAACCTAAATATAAAAACTGCTACTGTAGACGAACGCTTCAACCTAGAAGAACAGAATTTGGTGAGCCAAGTGGGATTTGTGTACTGATCATCAGCAACAGGTATCATCAAGATTGGCTGAAAAAATATTTGCTGGTATTTCGGAAACTCGTTATTTCTTAGAAGCTTGGCAACCCCTCTCAATGAAAGTGCTTTTCCACAGTCTGTGCCTAGGGCTACTTGAAGAGGAAACAAACCATAGAGACAAAATTGAGAACTCCTTTATTTTGTCAAGTTTCAAAGAGCTACTACAAACCATGTGGGATTTAGAGTTCCAAATTCATCTATCTATATAGGAGAGAACAGAGAGAAACCTAAATATAAAAACTGCTACTGTAGACGAACGCTTCAACCTAGAAGAACAAAATTTGGTGAGCCAAGTGGGATTTGTGTACTCATCATTACCACCAAGTATCATCAAGATTGGGTGAAAAAATATTTGCGGGTATTTCGGAGTCGTTATTTCTTAGAACCTTGGCAACCCCTCTAAATGAATGTGCTTTTCCACAGTCTGTGCCTAGGGCTACTTGAAAAGGAAACAAACCATAGAGACAAAACTGAGAATTCCTTTATTTTGTCAATTTTCAAAGAGCTACTACAATCCATGTTGGATTTAGAGTTCCAAATTCATCTATCTATAGAGGAGAGAACAGAGGGAAACCTAAATATTAAAACTGCTACTGTAGACGAACGCTTCAACCTAGAAGAACAAAATTTGGTGAAACTAGTGGGATTAGTGTACTGATCCTTACCACAAACTATCATCAAGATTGGGTGAAAAGATATTTGCTGGTATTTGGGAATCTCGTTATTTCTTAGAAGCTTGGCAACCCATCTCAATGAAAGTGCTTTCCACAGTCTGTGCCTAGGGCTACTTGAAGAGGAAACAAACCATAAAGACAAAACTGAGAACTCCTTTATTTTGTCAAGATTCAAAGAGCTACTACAAACCATGTGGGATTTAGAGTTCCAAATTCATCTATCTATATAGGAGAGAACAGAGAGAAACCTAAATATAAAAACTGCTACTGTAGACGAACGCTTCAACCTAGAAGAACAAAATTTGGTGAGCCAAGTGGGATTTGTGTACTGATCATTACCACCAAGTATCATCAAGATTGGGTGAAAAAATATTTGCTGGTATTTCGGAAACTTGTAATTTTTAGAAGCTTGGCAACCACTCTCAATGAAAGTGCTTTTCCACATTCTGTGCCTAGGGCTACTTGAGGAGGAAACAAACCATTGAGACAAAACTGAGAACTCCTTTATTTTGTCAAGTTTCAAAGAGCTACTACAAACCATGTTGGATTTAGCGTTCCAAATTAATATATCTATATAGGAGAGAACAGAGGGAAACCTAAATATAAAACTGCTACTGTAGACGAACGCTTCAACCTAGAAGAACAAAATTTGGTGAGCCAAGTGGGATTTGTGTACTGATCATTACCACCAAGTATCATCAAGATTTGGTGAAAAAATATTTGCTGGTATTTCGGAAACTTGTAATTTCTGAGAAGTTTGGATACCCCTCTAAATTCAAGTGCTTTTCCACAGCCTGTGCCTAGGGCTATTTGAAGAAAAAACAAACCATAGAGACAAAACTGAGAACTCCTTTATTTTGTCAAGTTTCAAAGAGCTACTAAAAACCATGTTGGATTTAGATTTCCAAATTCATCTATCTATATATGAGAGAACAGAGGGAAACCTAAATATAAAAACTGCTACTGTAGACGAACGCTTCAAACTAGAAGAACAGAATTTGGTGAGCCAAGTGGGATTTGTGTACTGATCATCAGCAACAAGTATCATCAAGATTGGCTGAAAAAATATTTGCTGGTATTTCGGAAACTCGTTATTTCTTAGAAGCTTGGCAACCCGTCTCAATGAAAGTGCTTTTCCTCAGTCTGTGCCTAGGGCTACTTCAAGAGGAAACAAACCATAGAGACAAAACTGAGAACTCCTTTATTTTGTCAAGTTTCAAAGAGCTACTAAAAACCATGTTGGATTTAGAGTTCCAAATTCATCTATCTAAATGGGAGAGAACAGAGGGAAACCTAAATATAAAAACTGCTACTGTAGACGAATGCTTCAACCTAGAAGAACAAAATTTGGTGAGCAAAGTGGGATTTCTGTACTGATCATTACCACCAAGTATCATCAAGATTGGGTGAAAAAATATTTGCTGGTATTTCGGAAACTCGTAATTTCGTAGAAGCTTGGCAACCCCTCTCAATGAAAGTGGTTTTCCACAGTCTGTGCCTAGGACTACTTGAAGAGGAAACAAACTATAGAGACAAAACTGAGAACTCCTTTATTTTGTCAAGTTTCAAAGAGCTACTACAAACCATGTTGGATTTAGAGTTCCAAATTCATCTATCTATATATGAGACAACAGAGTGAAACCTAAATATAAAAACTGCTACTGTAGACGAACGCTTCAACCTAGAAGAACAGAATTTGGTGAGCCAAGTGGGATTTGTGTACTGATCATCAGCAACAAGTATCATCAAGATTGGCTGAAAAAATATTTGCTGGTATTTTGGAAACTCGTTATTTCTTAGAAGCTTGGCAACCCCTCTCAATGAAAGTGCTTTTCCACAGTCTGTGCCTAGGGCTACTTGAAGAGGAAACAAACCATAGAGACAAAACTGAGAACTCCTTTATTTTTCACGTTTCAAAGAGCTACTACAAACCATGTTGGATTTAGAGTTCCAAATTGATCTATCTATATAGGAGAGAACAGAGGGAAACCTAAATATAAAAACTGCTACTGTAGACGAACGCTTCAACCTAGAAGAACAGAATTTGGTGAGCCAAGTGGGATTTGTGTACTGATCATCAGCAACAGGTATCATCAAGATTGGCTGAAAAAATATTTGCTGGTATTTCGGAAACTCGTTATTTCTTAGAAGCTTGGCAACCCCTCTCAATGAAAGTGCTTTTCCACAGTCTGTGCCTAGGGCTACTTGAAGAGGAAACAAACCATAGAGACAAAATTGAGAACTCCTTTATTTTGTCAAGTTTCAAAGAGCTACTACAAACCATGTGGGATTTAGAGTTCCAAATTCATCTATCTATATAGGAGAGAACAGAGAGAAACCTAAATATAAAAACTGCTACTGTAGACGAACGCTTCAACCTAGAAGAACAAAATTTGGTGAGCCAAGTGGGATTTGTGTACTCATCATTACCACCAAGTATCATCAAGATTGGGTGAAAAAATATTTCCGGGTATTTCGGAGTCGTTATTTCTTAGAACCTTGGCAACCCCTCTAAATGAATGTGCTTTTCCACAGTCTGTGCCTAGGGCTACTTGAAAAGGAAACAAACCATAGAGACAAAACTGAGAATTCCTTTATTTTGTCAATTTTCAAAGAGCTACTACAATCCATGTTGGATTTAGAGTTCCAAATTCATCTATCTATAGAGGAGAGAACAGAGGGAAACCTAAATATTAAAACTGCTACTGTAGACGAACGCTTCAACCTAGAAGAACAAAATTTGGTGAAACTAGTGGGATTAGTGTACTGATCCTTACCACAAACTATCATCAAGATTGGGTGAAAAGATATTTGCTGGTATTTGGGAATCTCGTTATTTCTTAGAAGCTTGGCAACCCATCTCAATGAAAGTGTTTTCCACAGTCTGTGCCTAGGGCTACTTGAAGAGGAAACAAACCATATAGACAAAACTGAGAACTCCTTTATTTTGTCAAGTTTCAAAGAGCTACTACCAACCATGTTGGATTTAGAGTTCCAATTTCATCTATCTATATAGGAGAGAACAGAGGGATACCTAAATATAAAAACCGCTACTGTAGAAGAACGCTTCAACCTAGAAGAACAAAATTTGGTGAGCCAAGTGGGATTTGTGTACTGATCATTACCACCAAGTATCATCAAGATTGGGTGAAAAAATATTTGCTGGTATTTCGGAAACTCGTTATTTCTTAGAAGCTTGGCAACCCCTCTCAATAAAAGTGCTTTTCCACTGTGTGTGCCTAGGGCTAATTGAAGAGGAAACAAACCATAGAGAAAAAACTGAGAACTCCTTCATTTTGTCAAGTTTCAAAGAGCTACTACAAACCATGTTGGATTTAGAGTTCCAAATTCATCTATCTATATAGGAGAGAACAGAGGGAAACCTAAATATAAAAACTGCTACTGTAGAAGATCGCTTCAACCTAGAAGAACAGAATTTGGTGAGCCATGTGGGATTTGTGTACTGATCATCAGCAACAGGTATCATCAAGATTGGCTGAAAAAATATTTGCTGGTATTTCGGAAACTCGTTATTTCTTAGAAGCTTGGCAACCCCTCTCAATGAAAGTACTTTTCCACAGTCTGTGCCTAGGGCTATTTGAAGAGGAAACAAACCATAGAGACAAAACTGAGAACTCCTTTATTTTGCCAAGTTTCAAAGAGCTACTACAAACCATGTTGTATTTAGAGTTCCAAATTCATCTATCTATATAGGAGAGAAGAGAGTGAAACCTAAATATAAAAACTGCTACTGTAGACGAACGCTTCAACCTAGAAGAACAAAATTTGGTGAGCCAAGTGGGATTTGTGTACTCATCTATACCACCAATTATCATCAAGATTGGGTGAAAAAATATTTGCGGGTATTTCTGAGTCCTTATTTCTTAGAAGCTTGGCAACCCCTCTCAATGAAAGTGCTTTTCCACAGACTGTGCCTAGGGCTACTTGAAAAGGAAACAAACCATAGAGACAAAACTGAGAACTCCTTTATTTTGTCAATTTTCAAAGAGCGACTACAATCCATGTTGGATTTAGAGTTCCAAATTCATCTATCTATAGAGGAGAGAACAGAGGGAAACCTACATATAAAAACTGCTACTGTAGACGAACGCTTCAACCTAGAAGAACAAAATTTAGTGAGCCTAGTGGGATTAGTGTACTGATCATTACCACCAACTATCATCAAGATTGGGTGAAAAAATATTTGCTGGTATTTGGGAATCTCGTTATTTCTTAGAAGCTTGGCAACCCATCTCAATGAAAGTGTTTTCCACAGTCTGTGCCTAGGGCTACTTGAAGAGGAAACAAACCATAGAGACAAAACTGAGAACTCCTTTATTTTGTCAAGTTTCAAAGAGCTACTACCAACCATGTTGGATTTAGAGTTCCGAATTCATCTATCTATATAGGAGAGAACAGAGCGATACCTAAATATAAAAACCGCTACTGTAGAAGAACGCTTCAACCTAGAAGAACAAAACTTGGTGAGCCAAGTGGGATTTGTGTACTGATAATTACCACCAGGTATCATCAAGATTGGGTGAAAAAATATTTGCTGGTATTCGGAAACTCGTTATTTCTTAGAAGCTTGGCAACCCCTCTCAATGAAAGTGCTTTTCCACAGTCTGTGCCTAGGGCTACTTGAAGAGGAAACAAACCATAGAGACAAAACTGAGAACTCCTTTATTTTGTCAAGTTTCAAAGAGCTACTACAAACCATGATGTATTTAGCGTTCCAAATTCATCTATCTATATAGGAGAGAACAGAGTGAAACCTAAATATAAAAACTGCTACTGTAGACGAACGCTTCAACCTAGAAGAACAAAATTTGGTGAGCCACGTGGGATTTGTGTACTCATCATTACCACCAATTATCATCAAGATTGGGTGAAAAAATATTTGCTGGTATTTCGGATTCTTTATTTCTTAGAAGCTTGGCAACCCCTCTCAATGAAAGTGCTTTTCCACAGTCTGTGCCTAGGGCTACTTGAAAAGGAAACAAACCATAGAGACAAAACTGAGAACTCCTTTATTTTGTCACGTTTCAAAGAGCTACTACAATCCATGTTGGATTTAGAGTTCCAAATTCATCTATCTATAGAGGAGAGAACAGAGGGAAACCTAAATATAAAAACTGCTACTGTAGACGAACGCTTCAACCTAGAAGAACAAAATTTGGTGAGCCAAGTGGGATTTGTGTACTCATCATTACCACCAATTATCATCAAGATTGGGTGAAAAAATATTTGCTGGTATTTCGGATTCTTTATTTCTTAGAAGCTTGGCAACCCCTCTCAATGAAAGTGCTTTTCCACAGTCTGTGCCTAGGGCTACTTGAAAAGGAAACAAACCTTAGAGAGAAACTGAGAACTCCTTTATTTTTTCAAGTTTCAAAGAGCTACTACAAACCATGTTGGATTTAGAGTTCCAAATTCATCTATCTATATAGGAGAGAACAGAGGGAAACCTAAATATAAAAACTGCTACTGTAGACGAACGCTTCAACCTAGAAGAACAGAATTTGGTGAGCCAAGTGGGATTTGTGTACTGATCATCAGCAACAGGTATCATCAAGATTGGCTGAAAAAATATTTGCTGGTATTTCGGAAACTCGTTATTTCTTAGACGCTTGGCAACCCCTCTCAATGAAAGTGCTTTTCCACAGTCTGTGCCTAGAGCTACTTGAAGAGGAAACAAACATAGAGACAAACTGAGAACTCCTTTATTTTGTCAAGTTTCAAAGAGCTAAAAAAACCATGTTGGATTTAGAGTTCCAAATTCATCTATCTAAATAGGAGAGAACACAATGGAACCTATTTATAAAAACTGCTACTGTAGACGAATGCTTCAACCTAGCAGAACAAAATTTGGTGAGCAAAGTGGGATTTGTTTAGTGATCATTACCACCTAGTATCATCAAGATTGGGTGAAAAAATACTTGCTGGTATTTCGGAAACTCGTAATTTCTTAGAAGCTTGGCAACCCCTCTCAATGAAAGTGCTTTTCCACAGTCTGTGCTAGGGCTACTTGAAGAGGAAACAAACCATAGAGACAAAACTGAGAACTCCTTTATTTTGTCAAGTTTCAAAGAGCTACTACCAACCATGTTGGATTTAGAGTTCCAAATTCATCTATGTATATAGGAGAGTAACAAAGGGAAA